>NC_090893.1:13179708-13214708 GCF_036669925.1 Montipora capricornis
TATCTGTCATGCGATCACGTAACTCCTCACATTGCTGATTCTCATTAATCTCTTGTCTGTTCTTTGCAGCAGCTGTTGTATTAAGTAACATATCCAATCACTGAAATCCATGGACCATTGGTTGCAGGATAGTCAATTCAACAGGTGCGTTTTTCAGTTCCATCGTTTAAGGTTTCCTCGGCTGATCTGCATTCAACGCCTTGCTAATAAATTCAATATTGATGTATGGACATTGCTAAATAATGTGGTTCCGGACTATCTTAGTTCGTACTGTTGTCTTCCGTTCGATACATTTAACCTATAACCTACGTAGTAAACTGTAGCGCCTTGCCATCCCTCAATCCCCGCGCTAATTAATGTACAAGAAGTCTGTCCTATAGTGGAGCTGTTACTGATGAATAGTCCGCCCTTGGATATTCGACAGTCGCCCTCTCTTAACGAATTTAAGTTGAAGAGCTATGATTTTAACAGTAGTGTTATGCGAGCTTATTTTGCTTTTATACACGGCTTCCTTGTAAAGCAGGTTTCCTATCATTTCATTTATTGTAGTAGTTTTTCGCAATTAATTTAGTTATGTAGTTAGATTTATTTAATTCATTATGGTAAAATCCTGAAGGAACTACAGTGTCTAAATAAAGATTACTATACTATACTCCCTTCCCGGCGATAATGTACCACTTCTCCCTTCTTTCCTGAAACCCCATAAGTTGGGTAAGACTGAAATAGTATGGCTCAACTTGTGATCGTGGCTACCACTTCCCACTTCTTTCCTGAAAATCCCATCACTTGTGCAAAACAATGATTGTTTGAAGGGCGAGTTATAGATGGAAGATAGAATCGATTCTCGCACTTAACTGGACAATTTGAGCAATTGTCAGTTTATAGACACGTGAAAAACACGTGAGCTCAACAAATTAACCTGCTCCCAACTGAGTGGTTTCATACTCAGTTGGTAGAGCATAGACCTTTTTGCAGATACGGCGGCCATTTTGATTTGTATTGTTTCGGAAGACATTATGGGATGCTCAGGGGGCAATTAATATGCATTTGCCCCCTGGGCATCCCATAATAACTATTTCGAACAACAGAAATCAAAATGGCCGCCGTATCTGCAAAAGGTCTATTGCACCGGTATCGCAGAGGTCTCATGGGATCGCATGGGATCGAATCCGGTTGAAGCCGCCTCGATTCCTCATGTGTCAAAAGAGACAATTACATAAGTTGTCCAGTTAAAGGTGCTAGGTCACGCTATTTTAGGCATTTTCAGCACTGATCGAATGGTCATAGAATTAACTAAAATATCAAAATAACTGTTCAAAACTATAGAAGAACTCTAAGAAAACACAGGGAAGCCAAGAAGGGCCATGGATGAGAGGATTGAAATGGATTGAATTTGGGTAAATTTGAAAAACGTCGGCCCACCTTTTTTCAAATTCATATCAGTCTATATCAAAATGTCATTTACAAAGCTTGAAAATCATTCTCAGTTGTTATGTTGCCGTGATTTTGCAAATGAAAGATTCTTGCTCTGCAAATTTGACGTTAGAGCTCATAATTAACAAAAATTAAAACAAAATTACCTAAATTAGCGTGACCCTAGCCCCTTTTAAAGTGCGAGGATTACTTCTATCTTTCGCCCATAAGTTGTGCGTGACTGAAATTGTATAAACTCCACGAATCATCGCAGATTTGACTTTTTCCCTTGTGTTTTTTCGTCTGACAGTCGTTCTGTCTGTGCCTCGAGAGGGCGATAAGCACAATAAGAGATCACATGGGAGTCACATTGGTATCAGGGACTCGCTGAATTGATCGTAGGGATATTATTCTTCGTCACCAAACAGCGGGCTTTTGGATTCAGCTTCGACGGTAAGAAGTATCCTATACCCCGTCCATACCTGAAGTAAGACATGTCTTAGTTTTACATTTTTTTCAATTATGGGCGTTCACACGGCGCGCGAACCCGACTTAAAAGGGTTTTTAAATGGTTAAACCAAACTGACTCGCAAAGTAGCTTAAGTAAGTAAGTAAAGATCTTTATTTGAAAAATAAAAAGAAACACGTCCAGAAACAAAACGTCTGGACTTACAATTTCCTACATATATCTATCTATTATGTATATACAAGACTAAGTAACTACACAAATTCGAAAAGTCATCTATTAAAAAAGCCACGTTTAAAGCGTTCGGTTCTGACAGGAGGCAGGATGTAGTTATGTCCTCTTTTCCTGAGGCTCCTAGCTCTCTGAGCGGGTAAAAGTTCATGTAATGCTTAAGCTAGTATAGAAAACAAGGTCAACGTCTTTGTTAAGACGGGGCTGTGATCCTTTGAGGGACGACTGGCATGAACATGTTCCTTGATTGGGGAAAAGTCTTACTTTCTCCATTTGAATCTCCTTTTTCCATATTTGTGGCATCTGTTATGTAGCTTATTTCTCTCTTAACGTTTTTAGTTGGTTGGAATGTATGGAATGGTGGATGAACATAACCATCAATGTTATTTGTGTTTCAACGAATCACTTCCTGTACACTCCAGCTGCTGCAGAGTAGTGAGTCCATCGCTTTGTTTTCAGTTTTAAAACTAATCCATGATTTTGCTCGCAAAAATTGTCGTGTTGTCTGCTTTCAGACTTTCGAGAACATCCGGATATTCTTCAGTCATTTCTGCATTTTGTCAGTCGCGTAAGTGTCTTGCAGTGGTATCTTTCTTGTTCCTTGTTGGAAGTTTAAATTTTTGTTGCGGTGCCACGTTTCAATATTACTTGTCTTTCAGAGTCTAAAAAGTAACCCAAAGTTAGTGTTTGAAGCGGAGAGCCGTCATGTAAACATTTTTCAGTGCGGTAAGAAAGATCTTTAGGTGTCCACAGTAAGGGTGGAAGCACCTTGGTTAAGGAGGCTCAAAGCAGTTTTAACACTTTCAACAACTGAACTGTACTTTTGGGAAAGATTAAATTTTTCCAACTACTTCACTTAACGGCAATGTTATGGTACCGTATAGAACACCAATAATTGTTTAACAATGTGCACTCATCGTTGTGACGTAGAAGGTTACCATGGCAACAAGAAGCCATCTTAAAACGCCCTATATTTTACCTTTAAACGCGTATATCTCAAAAACGAACACGGTGACCACCATTGTTTATTGCTGGAGAGTAATTAGATAAAAATCTGTGCAAAGTTAAAAAACTTTATCTCGAGCAAATTCATAGCCACCTTTACAACTGGAAAAATTTAAGGTGGCTCTGAATCCGCTTCAGAGAATTTTTTTTAACTTCATCGATATCGTTTTTAAGATATAAACCCTTAAACGCAATATATAGCACGCTTTTAGATGGTTCTTTTTTTGCCATGGTAATTTATTGCGTCACATTGATATGTGCATCTTGTTAAGCAATTATTGCCGTTTCATTTGGTACCATAACATTGCCGTTAACAGAAACAGTGTTGTCGGCTTAATCCTTTTAGTAAGACATCCGTTCGAAATTGTTGAAACCGGTTTTGAGCCACCTCAAAACAGTGGTTTGCAATCGATTTCCGTGAAATCGATGCCTAAATAATTTCTTTGCACTGACGACCAATCATAATCAAGCAAATAATGCACATGGCGTCGAGCGATTTTGCTTCTGGCTTTGATGGCTCAGATCGTGAGCAGACATTAAATTGAGCCAATCAATGCAGCAAATAATGCAACTGGCGTTAATTGGTTTTGGTTTTAGAGCGAGTTTCAATTGAGTGTCGTAAAACCAAAACCAAAGTAATTACTTTGGCCAATTAAAAAGGAATGAGACAATCCAGCGAACCAATCAAAACTCGAAGTAACTACACGTAGCCGACACAAAGCGCGGGAAAATGTGCACGTGCGAGGCACGATTGGTTTTGTTTTCACTTCTGATTGGTTGAAAAAATGGAACTTTGAGGACAATCACTGAGTGAAGTAATCATAAACCAAAGTAATTATCTAATTACTTTGGACGCTCAATTGAAAACCGCTCTAACACCGCTTGGCTCAGATTGCGACACAAGTTTTTGCAATGCCAGTGGTATCGCCAGACTGCCTTGGAATGACTCAATTAAAACCTGCTCCCCTATTAATTAAGTAGAATGCTTGTCCTAATGTGATTCAAACGCTGACGTCTCGATTTTTTTTTTTTTTTTGTGCAAAAGATTGTGATACATTTATCGGTTGTAGAGCAATCAATAATAACTTCATTGTAGTTTCAAACTTAACACTAGTGCTCTTCTGCAAATCTACTCCAGGCAGATCGAATTAAATGTTAGTTTTTTTGAGCGGAGTACCCGGAGAAAAGTGAAGAACCACAAACCCATCCCATATATGGCGCTGAGCCTAAGAATCGATCCTGACGTATTAATACAAAGCGTGTGCTCTCACCAATTCGCTAAATCCTGATTTTCGATAGTTTGATTGATTGATTGATTGATTGATAAACTTGATTGATTAACACGACCACATCAGCTCCGCTGCAATGGGCCAGTTTCGCATTCTAACGGTTGGACTGGATCTAGCATGAAATGGAGGCTAATGCGGGAAAATTAATTAGCATTTGAAAAGATTCGCCCGCATTAGCCTCCATTTCATGCTAGATCCAGTCCAACCGTGAGAATTCGAAAATGGTCTATTTTTATCGTGTATAGATAAATGGTATCGTTATTGTTATTGATAGAATGATTGATTTTTGACAGGTTTAGCAGCGCTTGATGTTCAAGAGAGTCATGCCGTGCGAGCGGCATGTAGCTTCTTTGTAAGTAACAGCATATTTCTAATCTTGGTTTCTTATCTCCTCATTACAGAAAAGTCCGTTATTTTTTTTCTTGTTTTACGTGTAGTCCACTTTTATCACCGCTTGTGAAGACCAAGAAACGCCGAGGACCACTTTATCGGAATATGGACCATATCTTGTCAGTCAAGTTGTAAAGGTAACGTAGAGATAACTTGAAAGCTGCTTCCTCGCAGAAAAGCGATCAACGCTAAAACGCAACCGACCAATCACAGCAAAAGCCAAACGTTAGATGTGATGGATCAATTAGATGTCGCCGCAGCGTGCACAAGAGGCAAAGCGCGGGAAAAAAATTGTAAACCTGGCACTAAGCGTAAAAAATGTTGCACCAGGTACCAAGAGTGGGAAAATTTAGAACCGGTGTCAAGAAAAAAGCAGGGTTATATCCAGGGTATTTGAGAGGTAGAAGCTTCCCAAACGAAATAGTGTTATCATTACAGTATATGAGTTTCTATATCGGAAAAAATCATCCAGTCGCCACGAGGTCAGTGCACGTGAAGTAAGTATTCCCTTTCTAAGGACGCTATATGACAAGGAACATGGAGTATTACAAACTGCTTGCCTCACAGCAGGCTCGGTTATCGTGCTGTACCACAGGTGGCCCTGCATGACTCGGAGGGTAAAGTTATAGGGATTTGCATGGGAATCCCGATAACAAACACTCAGAAAGATATTTACACGCAAGATTTCTCAATAGGAAAGCCGTTCTTTATTGTCCTGGAGACTTTCTCGCTTTCTGTGGGGTAATTTGCCTGATTTAAGGCAACTTAGCGACTTCTCAACTTCCCGGGTTGTCACTCCTACATAAATAAAAGAAAGATTGGAAAGTAATTTCTAGCTTACCTGTCATCTCGCCAATAAAATCACACTTCTCCGGCATCAGTCACGCTCAAGCTCGTGGCGTTTGACCACTTGGGACTTCGCCCCAAACGATAAATCCTGGATAGAAGACTGAAAAGGAACCGGTTCACATCCATCGTGATTAGGTTGATTGACCGTGCCGTTCTTTGTTTGTCAGGGAATAGCTGGCGGCGTCCCTCGGCAATGCACTGATTACATGGCGGAAGTCTTGTTCGCGTTAAACAATCGTGACGTGTCACTTTTATCGCGATGGTTGCAGGTAATAGCTATGGTAACAAGGAATGTCATTTTCCTTGAGAAAATCTTTGCAATGATTATTACAATTACAATTCCAAGTATCGTTATTATTAATTATTATCATATATAATCAATTATTATAATCATTTCAAGTAACTGTTGGCAAATAGCAGAGCTAATCGGCGAGGTGGACAGGGGAATGCCTTTTCACATTAATAAATTGCCCAATAAAGTGACACATTCTTTATCACACAGCCGAAAAGGGAACCCATTTGTAGGCATAAAAACCCCAGGAACATCACACTTTACTTATGTTGATCTAACCACCGTTATTACAGGACATCATGCAAGTTGAAGGATTTCCCTCAAATTTGGTGACTTTGACTCAAAAACAACAATTTGTCACGGCTGTAGTACGGTAGGTATGAATGGCCAATTTACCAATTAACTTGCGCATGACATAGCAAAAAAAAGTTGTGGAGAAAGTCAGATTTCTATTTGAGTTTTTCACTAGTCTGCTGGCAGCCTATTTTTTCTCTAAGGGTCACTTAGAAGGGGGTGTTTAGTTGTCGCGACCGCAAAAGGTCGGTTTGGTAGTGGGCGAGGAGGGAAGAAGGCGAGACAAGTGCGGTATTCTCGTGCGAGCCACGCCCATGTCTCGTCCCATTCCTCTTTAGAGACTCTTTAGAGTCCCATTCCTCTTTAGAGACTGCACTTGTAATTGTTTTCAAAGACCACAAATTGCAATCTCCCTACGCGGGCTCGTGCAGTTTTGGTCGTCTTAGAAAAAATTACTTGTGCTTATTTATTCAAATATCTATACAAACGACACTGTAAATGACTGTTCAAACTGTTTACGTTTACTGGAAACATTTCCTTGTAATCATTGCTATAGAAGAAACATGTTTATCTGCTGCTCCCGAAGAAGCGCCGCATCTAAGTTGCGTCAGTAAAATTTGACAATCGCCTCTTCTCTTTATCAAGTACCTAGGGGTGGAAAAATGTTCTCGCTTAAAGAGACATTATGCTGATTTAGCAACAGAACGGGAACGTCAGTGGCGACGGCGCGCGCAGAAAAAACACCAATGAGAATTCAGAATAGAATAGACTCCACTCTTTTCTTCTCTATTCTAAATTCTCATTGGTAGTTTTGCTGCGCGCGACGTCGCCACTGACGTTCCCGTTCTGTTGCTAAATCAGCCTAGTAGGCTGATTAAAGGAAAACTAGACCTCAACCACTGGCACGTAAATTCCGTCTCCGACGCGCTAACCACTACAACATCCTTACAGGTTTACGCCTCACTAAGCCAAACAAATGACAAGATCTGGGGGCTGTTTGTTAGTTCCACCCCCCCTTATCCAGCGTGTGAAATTAAAGAGCTACCCATTACAATGTAAATGTTTTTGTTTTTCACTTTGTCTTTTCTTCAGGGGAAAAGCGCACAGAAGAAGAGTCAAGGACTCGGTCAAGGAATTTTCTCTGCTGTGCAGAGGGCTTTATGGGACTACTTACGCCAGTTAATATGCTAGGAAAGTTTTTAAAGGTTGAAAGGGGAATATCACCGACAATAATGCAAAAATGAGTGCCTTTCCAAGTTCCCCAACCCCTTCCATTGAACGCAGCTCGACGCTTGTGCTCTACACTGCGATCAAGTGAGCTGTTTCGCAAGCCCCTACCCAAGAAACCAGGAAAATGACGACATTAAATATGAGTGCTCTCGATTTTTTTTTTTTTGCCAAAAATGAAAGAGAAAAAAATTTGAAAGACCCACTTGGCGCTATTCGTAAAAGTGTAACTGAAGCAATGTGCCGCTTTAGTAACTTTCTTGCAGTTGGAACTCTGCGCTAAACGTACGAGTCGTAAAAGAACACATATGGATCATGTAGTAAAGAGCATGAGTCACGTAAATTCGTTTTGGTCTGGCAGATATGATTTTTTTTTTTTCACAGAGCCTCTTTAATTAAAACAAAATCATGTTACAACTATCCCTTGTCTACAAGTTAACGTGAACGTTTCACGTCCATGAAAACACAATCAAAGGGCAAGTAGAGGGAAGCAAATTTACCCATAATTTAGCGGAAATATTATATTTTGCGAACAGCATGTATCCTTGACTGAGAGATTGGTGTCAGGATATCAAGAATGAAAATACATATAGGCAGCTTCTGCAAGTACCGGAGCAGAAATTACTTAAAACAAAAGAAGCAAAAGACAGAAAACAAAACAACTCCAAATAAAGACTTATTTCAAGTGACCAAACAAAAATGCTTTCCGGTACCTGCAGAAAGACCCTACATATATATTAGTTGGAATGTGACAAGAGGCTTCGCTTGCCTTGAATTCTGTTTTGCATTATATAATAAGCTCAAGAATGCACGCATTTTGATTGGTTCTCACCTATGATCTATTAGAGGACAGGCGCATAGCCGACGTCATCATCAAAAACTTTTTAATTCTTTATTATATAAAACAAATAGAGTTCATGTTGCCATGCGTCTGTTCAGTAATAGATCACTGAGAACATCAAAATGCCGTGGAAAGAACATCGGTGACACACTCGGCTATGGACTCCGAACTCGTGTGCCACTTTTTTGTTCTTACCACATTTTGACGTCAGCTGTTATCTATTACTGAAAGAACAGGCGCAAGGCAACATGGAATCTATTTGTTAATTGTGACTGAAGTAGCTTTGGCTACCAATGCGAGGTTGAGTGATAGCAAAAGTTGTTAATTTCGCGTGTTAGAGACACTTACGTGTCATCCAGTTCTCAAAAGCTCAGGCACTGAGATGCAACGAAGTTAGATTTTTGTGGATGTGACCAGTTTAAAAGTGGAAACTTGTTATTGCTCTCTCTCAAACTCGTTTTTCCATAACCAAATAGGAATGTTGCTGTGAAATTACCGGCTCTTAAATAGACAAAGTGCCTGCCAGCTTGAAACCAACCCTAACCTTGAATTTTGAGTCCCAAGGTACTGAAAACTTTTGTTTTGCACCCCCTGAACACGCTTCCAAACACATCAACTAGAGTGCGAACTCTATTGTCTTTGACCGGCATGGACCCCGAGTGACAAAGGTCCATAGCTATCGAATTTCAACAAAAAATGCCTTTGTCCAACCTTCAAAAGGATTGGAATACGTCACGCTCTTGTTCTGACAAGGGTAAGCCTGAAAAAGGTATGAGATGAAGGCAAATGCTAAGTCATCCCCAGAGCCCCTGATCCTCGTAGCTGCCGGGGTGCTGAACCCCGGGGACCAGTAGGTCCTCGTGCCCTGTCACAGTGGCTAAGAGGGCCAGGGCCCAGTTCCTCAAAAGCCGATTAACGCTAATCTAAGATTAAAAATTAACCAAGCTGTTTATTTCTCTACTCCCAAATGCTGTTCAACGCAGATTTTCCGCAGGACTTTACATGAGAAGACGCCAATCTTGAAAAACAAAAATAAGCAAAAGAAACTTTCACCAAAAAGTTGAAAACGTGAAACAAAAGTTTAGGCTAATCCTGGATTAATCGGCTTTCGAGGAAGGCTGCTAATGCCAACATGGGCGCCTATGATCTTTTGCGCAGCCTTTGCGGACCCTTATTTATAATTACTGAGCTAACCATGCGATGTAATCTCCCAACATACGACTGATTTGTCCTTTAACGCAATCATTAAATAAATAATAAACTGTATTTCACATGGCATGCATTGGAGAACTAGGGTATCACTGCGACTCTCCTCCGATACACAACAGTAATTTCCCTTGAAACTGACAGTTCGAGCTTCTTGGAAGTTATTTTGTCTTCTAAACTGACGAGGAAGCTGCCTCAGTAGGTAAGGAGCGTTAACCAATTCCGGTTGGAAATTCAAATGGTACAGCTCATTCCACCGGAAAGTTTCCGAAAAAAGATGGAAATCACCCGACGAATTCCTCTTTTCCTGCTCCAACCGAAATGACCGGAAAAATCCTGTACCATTTGTAAACTCCCACTAGACCCGGTTCACTTGAGCCTCTTTTCCCGCCTTTCGACCCTGCAGATGCAGCCGGCAGTCTGAAATTTCAGCCGTCTCCTCCTTAACCCTAGGGGGCGCGGGAGAGAGAATAGGAAGTTTAAGCACGCGCGTTTTTGGGACGCAGACGGAAACCGGAAGAGAACATTTCGCGTGCCAGGACAGTGGTGTCTCTCAGATTTTTATACCTATCATCTCTTATGGGAAAAAGATACTTAGCAATGTAAATGTGGTTGTGTGAAGACAAGTAAAAAGGGAAAACAGCTCACTTCCGGTTGCCGTCCGCGTCTCAAAAACGCGCGGGCTTAACCTAACGTCTGAATTCCGAGCGTTGCAATGTCGTCCGGTGGCGTCACGTACTTGTGTGGATATGGTAGGTAGTTTTTGATTGGTGCTTGTGTATTTGAGTTAGATAACCTTTCATCATTAGCTCAACGCAACAAAGGTGATTCTCTGTAATTCACTAAAGCAATGGCGGCGAACACGAGCGAAGATTTCAAGGTTTGCGGCACACAAAACACAGACAACCTCCGCCATCTTGTTTAGAAAATAAAATTTATGCAATTTACGACATTACCACGGTCGGAATTCAGACGTTCTCTCTCCCGCGCCCTCTAGGGTTAGGGAGGAGACGGCTGAAATTTCAGACTAATGTAGCCCCCATTTTGATTTGTTATTATTCTCTTCTAGCTGAGAGGTCTGAGAGAGACTCGGGCTTGGCGAAACACCGCACCAGGAAAATCCTGTACCATTATGAGCTTTCCAATCCAACCGGATTTTCCTTGCAAATGGTAAACGCCCAAGGCATCCGGTCTCGTTCCAGCATTTAGCGACTTTAAAAAACCTTGAAAAAAGTGCTGCATACCCTTGTCATTTCACCTGCAAATAGATAGACTTTTTAGTCCAATCGGACGAGGACGATAATCGCTATTCTTCGTCTTACAATCCTTGTTCGTAGAATTCTTGTGGGAAGTTAGGGAACTAACACACTACTCATAAAAAAAATAGAGCACAGAGTCCCAGGTGCTGTCATCTGGCCTAAGGTAAAAATTACGGTGTGTTAAGGACGCAGTGTTCACTCTACCCCTCTGTGCAAATAAAAAACGGCTCAAAAGGTTTGAAAGCACAGGGATCCTACGAAACCTCAAACTATTCTAAATTCAAAGGATGAGGAAATTACGTAATAGATTTCAGGCTTCTAGTGATTTTGTACATGCGCAGTTCCAACTAAAATTGCAAGCCGAGCAAAAAGTTAAGAGTTTGTTCTTTTAGTTGCAACAATTACAAAGGGGACAAAGTTCTTCACTCTATAAAAAGCATTAAATCTTTGATAATTTATCACGTTCTTATCACAACAGACTTGTGTCATCAATTCAACTTAATCTGCTTCCAGTAGTTCAAACCATTGTTTAATTGTTATGATTTGAGTACCTGTTCATAATCTCAAATATTTGCACATGTTTTGACACGGAATTGGGCGCTTTGATCACTTGTAAAAGTGAATGCGAATTACGCAATTCGAAAACAAAATTACTATTTTTGAAAATAGGCTCTTAGAGGTCAAACTTGAACAGGAAGAAGAACACTGATTAACAGTTTGAAGCCAAGAAGACTGACATGCCCAAGAAGTTGCGAGAGAAGGACCAGTCGGCCTCAACGGCTTTGCTTGAAGCAATGATGATGCTGCTATTTACTGTGATAACACTTATGTTCTTCTTATGAGGCATTAACAAACATCAATCTCAACTTTTTCTTTATTTAATGGGATTTGTTGCTCTTCTCCGATCATGGTGATCTGTATTCGATTGACACTGCGAGCACCAGATGGCTTTGTCAAAAGCATTGTTGTTGTGGTCATAAATATAGCATGGATGTGATTCTATGAAACAAACGATTTGTTATGGATCTGAAGATTTCCAAAAAGTGACACTTTAAACTGAGGTGGAAGACACTCGGAGGGCCGGACAGACCAACAATTGAACTTCAACTCTTGTCAAAGGATTAATTGTCAAAATTCGTTGAGTTTATTTTTATCGGTTAGTCAGTCGTTTTTCTTTCATTATTTGCGCTTTCAGCTGTTTTTCTAAGGTGAAGTAATATGACGCAGTTTTTCCGTACTTTTATGCGATGTTAGTAACAGTTTAATCTCGACCCAAATGATCGAGGCGATCTTTACCTTCTTCGATTAAAAAAGAAAGGAAAAAAAACACCGCTGTTTTTTAGCTGCCTGTTTTCTTTTGTATCAGCGGAAACGGAGTTGTGGTCTTAGTAGGCGTATCAAACTTTTAGTACCAACTTGAAAACAAAATTAAACGTGTTGTTGTTCATACTGACTTTATTACATCGCGGGGGTAAAAAATATTCTAAAAAGTTTTCTCATCCTCCGGTAGTTTACTTTTACCAATCCGTACATATTGCGGACCTAGTTTGATTGGAAGAATATAACATTGGACTGGATCTCTCGATTGCTTAAGACAATTGCATTTTTTTTATGTAAGATTTCTAAAGGAAAAATGTGAGGTAGGTTACCTCGTATGACATCGAAGATGGTCAATTATTTGAAGAAAACTGTTTCTTTTTCATTAATTGAGAGACTTAACATTTTATTGGATTTACATAGCCACACCCTTTGTCTAGCATTTTAACTTGCCCTAAGCCGGAAAAACAACATAAAATGCGAGACGTCGTCATGAAAAAGGAAAAAAAGTGGGATTGAAATTTTAAGAACATCGCATTTATACCATTAAAGGGGCAAAATTAAATATAAGAGATGAAAAGGAAGATCTCATAAGGGAAAGAAACGAAGTAAGCATTTCCTTCCTCAGAAGCGCAACACACCACTTTATCCTTTGTCACGCAAGTCTGCCAAGCAGTTAAAATATGCATGTGACGTGTCAAGCTATTCATTATCAGTGATCAATAATAACTTGCATTCCTTTACAAAATTATCAAGCGTCACCTTAACTTACGCGCTGTTTTTCTTTGCCACCCCTGCGGATTCCGATTCCCTCTCAAAGACAGGTTAAAGGAGAACCTTATTAACACCCCAGTTGATCAGATTTTTGTGTGGCTAGGTAAGTAAAACCTTTCTTAAGAACTACTGCTTCTCTGTTTACGGTAGTTAGTGTGATCTGAGACTATTTAATAAGCAAAGCAAGTATCGCTTCGGATTCCATCGACTTCACTTCCAGATCTATTAGTGCATTTTGATAAATATGCGCTGGTTTCTCACTCTTGTTTCATCGACGTATTTCTAAAGAAAGGACTTATTCAATACTTTCTCGGCATAAACCTATTACGAGTTTAATATTGAATTGACATGTAGAGTCAATGCGTTTTATAACTCGTTTGAATTTACGAAAATGTCTGCGTCCTTTTGATTAAAATATCGCGCGGATTTGCACTAGTCTTAAGGGCTATGACTAAATAAGACAGATTTAACTGTTTATTAATCCCTATTTTGTAATGCTCGTTCATCTAATTTCAACTGTAAAATGTGACAAATGAAGAATAGATCTATTTAACATATTGATAACGTCACGTTACCCAGCTGGCTTCACGCAAGTTTGCATTTTTTTAGTCTCTCTATGCTTACTGTAAGTATAAAACACCGATTTGTTAGAATAGATTGTTAATCTTAGTTATTACGTTGAGAGGGCCTTCTTATGAGTATAGTGCGTCGTGGAAGTCTAAAGGCAAATAAGCACAACTCCTCGTAACATTTCGTGAGATTTTTCAGGGTCAAGAGAGTTCGCACTTTGTCCAGTCACCTCTTAGTTTTTGCGAGATTCACAAAAACTTCCTGACGAAGGCGATTAACGTGACTTTGAGCAAATGAGAAGTACTTTTAACAAACAAACAAACAAACTTAACACTTGCTTGTGAACTAATTTGGCGTGGAATTAACTCGATCGTGGCCAGTTTTTTATTTCCTGAGGAGATCTTTGGCCATTATACCTATTTTCACAAAACCTTGTTTTGCAAGCTTCCGTGCAACATATTTTGATCATCTCGCCCCGGATTCTTTTTATACATCATTATTATTGCACGGAAACTGGAGCAACAAAACTGCAAGAAAACTGCAAGAAAACTGAAAACTGCAAGAACATTCAGATTTAGGAGGTTCAATATCTTTTTGAAAACAATGTCTTTTCCATGATCATGTTTCTTATTTTGTTTTATTTAGATACGATAAATTGTATCCCATAGGTTTTCGGTCCTTATGGGCTTCAGTACTCCCTAACGCCTAGATTTCCAGCGTTAAATGCAAATTAACTACTGAGCTTTCTCAAAAGGCAATAAAACATCTCTTGGCTTTTGAAAGCGCATCATGATTGCCTATATATGTGCATATTAAAAACAGGCTGATCTGTTACATTGTGATATAAAATCAGTTCCAGCGTGTATAAACTGAAGGTGCCGAGAAAAATAAATAAATAGTCTGTTGGCATTTAACGGGGCAATGATTTGACAAACTGCAAGGTCTTAGAGCCTCCTTTTTTTCCCTAAAATTTGAATATTATAATTTTATTTTTCGTAGTCGGAACAGGTGTTTTTGTATTGTTTTGCCTTTTAGCTGTCAAACAATAGATTGGATCAAGTGTCTCGTTATTTTTACATAAAATTAAAATAAATGGCACATCCCAGTAAGGCAAGTAGTGTTTTTGCAGTGTTAAGCATTTTCACATCCGTCAAAAAGTTCTTGCTTCTGATGATCCGCTATTTGCTAAATTTCAGATTATGGGTAACGCGGAGTCAGCCAAGAAAAAGCAACAGATTAAAACGGTGTCTCAGCAGAACGGAAATCAGTCACAAGGAAAAGCGTTGAACACCACAAAGAAAATCCTCCTTCTTCATAAATCAAACGCGGAGCAATTGAAAGTTGTAAAGCATTTCCGCGATGCTCTCACTGCCAAGGCGAACGGCAGTGTTCGCGTGACTGAGTTCGTGAACATCGCAGATGGAGGAGAAATTTCAAAAAGTTTGTCGTGGCTAGATGAATTGAATAACGTTGTTTTAATATGCCTCACAACTGAAGCCATCGAGCAGTTGAAGAAGATTATCCACGAAAAGCGATTCGCCGATGAAAACGGCCATCTTCATGGAAAGGTGTTTAGTATTTCCTTTGGAGAAAGTCTTGCCTCTGAATGGCCTCCTAAAGGACTGAAAAAAGGATCTCTGGATGCAAGGGATTTCCATTTCGGATTTTCAGAGGTGGAGAAGCTTCGACCACAAGATTTTGAAAGATCAGATAAAATGAGTGCTCTTCTTGCAGCCATAAAAGGAACACATTAAAATGAGTGGATGTTCCTAACTGTAGTATAAACGTAGCAAACGTTTAAGGGTGGTTCGTAAGTATATTCATACTTTCACGCGGTAATTTACCGTTAAAAGAGACATTTTCTATTCTTCAGGGAACCGTTCGCACAAGGGTGTAGGTTTCGTTTAAATTTTGTATGCAAACCCATTAGCTTTGATAATAAAAAACCCCAGCACATTCTGACTGAAAAGCGTGAATGCGATGTGATATACCGTAAAATAGAGATTTTTGGAAAAAATATTCAGGAAACGGGATTCGTTCAATGAAGTCGAAAATGTTCTTCATTTCGTTCTTAGTTTTGTTCAGTTCTTCCTGCCATGCTATTTGATTTTTTTCTGGAGTTAACGAAAACGTTAGAAAACACAAAAATGTAAAATGAGTTTACCATTCCATTTCAATGATTTCTTAGGTTTCACTTTGTAACTATGCTTGCAATGAAAC
The DNA here is from genome assembly GCF_036669925.1 of Montipora capricornis. Taxonomy (NCBI): domain Eukaryota; kingdom Metazoa; phylum Cnidaria; class Anthozoa; order Scleractinia; family Acroporidae; genus Montipora; species Montipora capricornis. Next base: position 13,195,352 of record NC_090893.1, read on the forward strand.
GTTTGAAACAATATTTTTCGTCAAGGTTTAGCAGTCTTATAAGCACGCTAGTTGTTAATATCACGGAAATTTGTGCAAGACGTTCTTTTCAGCCTAAAAGGGCATTCGGTTGATTTAGCAACAGAACGGGAACCTCAGTTGACGACAGGAGATTCTACTCTAATCTGACTTAATGGCGGAGTCAAGCACGCGCGTTTTTGAAACGAGGATGACAGCCGGAAGTGAGCTATTTTCCCTTTTAACTTGTTTTCACACAACCACATTTACATTTCTAAGTATCTTTTCTCCATTAGAGATGATTAATATCAAAATCTGGGAGACACCACTGTTCTGGCAAGCGAAATTTCCTCTTCCGGTTGCTGCACGCGTCTCCAAAACGCGCGTACTTACGCTCCTTCTGCGCGCACTGTCGTCAACTGAAGTTTCCGTTCTGGTCTAACGACGACGGCTGCGGCAACGACAATAGGGAGCTTAAGCAACGACAACGGCGACGGCAACGAGAACGTCACGAATTTTCATATTTAGAGGGTAAAAACAATAGCTTTGCACGCTCTGCACGTGCGTTTTTCACTTTTGTCCATTTCGTTGCCGTCGTCAGCAAAACAACAACGTGAAATAGCGAAGTTTTTGGTTTTATGAAGAACGTCAGCACTTGAGGATAAATTTTCGTTTTCTCTCCTAAAATGGAGAGCAGTTCCTACTGGTGTCATCTTTGAGGAAATACCATACCCTTGTCATATTAAAAACGTTGAAATAGTCATGCACGAAGCGATTAAAATAATGCAAATTTATATTTTGAGATGATGTTCTCGTTGCCGTCGCCGTTGTCGTTGCTTAAGCTCCCTAATAGGGACTTTAAGATCTGCGACGCAACGGTAACGAAAACGTAATTTAAAATTGCAAGTTCAGGTTTATTAATCTGTTTGGTCGTTATGTCGGCTTGTCTAACTTCTAAAAACTAGTGTAACTCCCCAGGAACTGAATTAGGAGGTGCGGTATTGAATCTACGACAGAAAATTCAAATTCGCTGCCTTTTGTTCACGTTCTCCGTAAAACTTGAGAATACGTCATTTCACGTCGTAGATTTGCCGAAAACGTGAAAGAAATGTACAAAAATGAAAAATGCACTTGCACAGCGTGCAAAGCTATTGTTTTTGCTCATTGAATATGCAAACTTTGTGACGTTTTCGTTGCCGTCGCTTCATAGATCTTAAACTCCCTAGTGCCACATATCAGGAGCATTATTGGTTAAAAAAGGAAAAATGACCGTGCTGCAAGTGTGGCACTCACCTTAGTGCATTTCTTTGCTGCACTCCACAAAAAATCAAGGTGAAATCACCAAATAAATAGGTTTTGGTTTTGACAACAACATGAGAATAAAACAATGAATAATTAATTTCCGGCTTTTACTTTTAACTCCATTTAAGTACCCATCCAGTTGCTGGATAGTTCGCCTGTATTGTATACAACGTGAACAAGTCGGAATAATCGTGTAATACTTGCGATAGCATTAAATCATATCTTGGAGTGACACTTGTGTTTGACGTTGTTGTTTTCCTTGCTTGAACTCTCTAATTATTTTACGCGATTCTTTGTAGCGGCTCCCTTATTCGGTAATATAAAATGAATCTGAAAACATGTGGGTTTTGGGCTTTTCCGGAAGTTCACTCCAACTTCCGGCTCAACTCTGCCAACCAATCAAATATCAAGGTTTCGATCAAGTGTACGACTTGTGATCAGGGTGGAAACGAAGAACATATATTTGTTGTGGAATGCAAACAGAATGGATCTTGTATAAGTTCAGATTTATAGTATGGCCGAAGCCAATAACAGTTACACAATGATCCAGATGGACGAGAAGAAACCTATAAATGTTCGCCATGATTTGGAAGAGCCCTTCAACGAAGAATTTTGGTTGAAGGTGAGATGACAATTATGCATACCCAAGAGAATAATTAACTTTCCAATCGTTTTTGTTTATAAATGATGACTTTATGTGTTTATCCCTGCGCTCATTCAGTATTTGCTCATTATATTTTATGTTGAAGCATGACTAAATGTGGGCTTCGATATTTTTATGTCTTTGGTAGCTAGTAGTGGTCCCAGGTTACTTGCAAATATTCATCATTTGATCTTAGAGAAAAAATATGCAGTCCAAGAGAAAACTTGCGCACAGTATTCTAGTGATATTTTCCCCTTTCATTTGAATGAGATGTAAGTTACAAGTTTAACTTGCTATCGAGGTTGATGATCTTATTCTCGTATTAAATCAAGTTTTTGCGGTGCACTAATGCACTAGTGTACGTCATTAAATCGTTTACACAAGTTGGAATTTTCTGGCAGTTATTGTAGGGATATTAATTTTAAAACTTCACCTCACTCGATAATCAATATAATCATATTAAACTCAATGAAACCACTTGAACTGTCGGCTGAAGGATTTTTTCCTTGGACAATATGTAGCTTTAATTGTGCAAAATAATTTGCTTGATAATATGTTACTTTATTGATTTTTATAACAAATTAATTTAAACGTTGATTTTTTTTCTGAATATTGATATCTCGCCAATTGACTAGACATACCTTCTCTGCAAGGAGAGCTGTTTCTAACCTTCTTAAAGCATGGTGCCTCTTTCACATCAAACACATCAATTTTCATGAAATAATAATTAATCAAATAATCGAAAATTCATTTGTACATGTACACGTAATTGTTCACCCATCATTGAGCAATTTGCACATGTGAATGTAGGTGTGAATTTGCATTCCTTATAAAGATGACTAATTTATTCTGGTGCTGGTGAGTTCTCTGTGCAGCTTCACAAGTTGTAAGAAGTCTATTACAAGTTCAATAAAATAGAATGTCATGCTGTGGAGGTATCTTCAAGGGCCTCTTTGCATAGACTTTCCTATATGGGACCTAAATGGTGGAGGGCAAAAGAAAATGGAAATTAATTAATTTGGATCCAGTATCTGAAAGACCAGCTGCCTCTTCGCATGGTCCTGGTTGATCGGGCTGGCTCAGTTACTGGGATGAAAATTGGTGTCTGTTCATACGCTGACTTTCAGCCTGGTTTCTGAGATGAAAAATGGTGATGCTGCCGTTCAGGCATGAAATCTAATGAACAAGCCTGGTTAGAATTTCTTGATTTTCTTTGTTTAAGCAACCTCAAATTTGTTTTGACTTTACGTTAACTATCAAATGAAACTATTCCAAGCATCACCATGGAAGAAAAGAGAAGTAAAAAGTTGTCTGTGCTATCTTGAAAATGCACTGTATTATTTTCCTCTTTGTAACCTGGCTGAAGTTTTCATATGGCAAAATTTCCAGCCCACTTACCAAGATCCCGGTTGGAAAAACCGAGATCTTGGCAAACGAGCAAGCGCTCTCTCTCATATGAACACGTCAAAAGTTTATAAAAAGGATTTATAGGTGAGGTGAGATCCCGGAAACTGGGCCAGCCCGGTGAAACAGGCCAATATGAAGAGGCCCTAAATAATAATAATTGTCATTCTTGTGTTTATATGGTTTGTGTATTGTTCATTCAAAGGTACAAGACAAATTTAACTCTAATGCAGGGATTTCATGGAACAGGGCTATGGATGAAGTGCGCACAGATCGATTGAGTGCAAAACATGGCAAAGATACTCTTCTTGTTATTATAAGAGATTGGCCAGCTGATGAAAAGTATAAAGACAAGCCAGAATTGGTGGCCAGTCTAGAATATCTGGTATGCATTCTGTCGTATTTTCCATTTTCACAAGGAAAGGTTGACCCATTAATTCTTAAAGCACACCCCCCCCCCCCCCTCCCTTACTTTGACGAGTAAAATTGTCTGGCATTAGACAGAGTAAAATCTACTAATTCTCACTCCTAAGGGTCAGTGGGTTAGTTGTAGAGGTTGTTAATCCATTGACTCCTCTACCACCCCCCACTGATGAGTAAAATCATCTGGCCCCAGTTGTCCAAACAATGGATAACGCTATCCACCGGATAAATCACTATCCAGCGGATAAACACTAGCAAAACTGATTGAGTTATCCAGTGGATAGTGATTTATCCCGCGTATGGCGCTATCCATCGTTTGAACAACTGGGGCCTGGCGTAAGACAAAGTGAAATTTAGTGAAGTCTCACTCCTACATTATAAGAGTCAACGGATTAAACCTCCCTTCCCTACTTGCAAGCTAAAATTTGAGAGGACTATGGTATCAGAAAACATTGATTCTGTGCCGTCATAAACCCTCAAACAAGAATGCCTGATTACACTGAACCTGTATGCTGCTAAACTCCATGAAATATTATAGTGCATGATGGAATGAAGAAAGGATGAACCAGCCAGTTAGAAGGTAACATCCCTGTTGGGATCTTGAGGAATACAAAGCAAGTCTCTTACCAAGTATCCGCATGCTCATGATTTGTCAGAATCCCTGGGAAGCTGCAAGTGTTAAAGAAGTCGTATGACTGCAATGTTATTATAGTTTGGTCTGCTTTAGCATTTTTTGCACTCCCTCCCTCCCACCAACTAAAAAAATCCAGGCTATGGGTCCTCTAACCCTGTTTTAAACTTCTTCGTAAGATTCCAAGTATGTATCTGGCAGCGATGGAAGTGATGTGGCTCCTTTCTTTTTTGTAGATAAGCCGTTTCACAGAAATCCTTTTAGAAAGAGACGATGATGAAGAATACAAATTTTATCGTGTTGACGAAGACCCTGCCAGCCCAACTCTTCTTCATCTTGCTGCAGAGCAAAACCTTGTGCATGTTGCAAAATTACTTGTGGAAAAGTATCCTTCACTGGTATATATGGAGACTGAACAAGTGGGAAATGATAGAGGGTATTTGCCAGTTGAAAAGGCATTGATTTCTTACAAGGATGAAACAGCAGCTTATCTCATATCACAAATGAAACATGACTGGTGGGTTATATGGCAAATTTATGATATTATTATTATTATTGTTATCACTCCACTTTGGAAAAGCAATAAAGTTCATTGTTCATCTTGGTAGCAGATAAAATTAATGAATTATTATCATGGTAGCGACAAGAGCAGGTGTAGCTGAGTGACTTTGTGGCCAGCTTTTGGAACTTGAATTTCCCACTTCATATTATTGGTCACTTTTTGTTTGTTTAGTCTTTCTTCTGATCCATGCAGTTACTGCATGGATCATGTGTAAGGTGTTCATGTTATGCTGTACAAAAGGGAAAGTAATTATATTTGCAGCGCCTATCTGGGCAGACCTTCTGGCTTATCTGAGCAATACAAATCTGAGAGATACAAAAGAGGGCATTTAATATCATTTTCCTTGGGCTGCCATATGATGTAGCCCTTAGCTGTTCAGGCTTGCTGCCACTCAGTCAAAGGTTGGAAAAATAAATAATGGAGACTTTCCAGGATAAAGGTTTTCTTTCAAACATAATACCCACTCCCCCCAAAACCCACCACGAGTATTCTCTTCCCTCTGGCTCTGTTGTTAATAGCGGTGTTAAAGTAGTTGCCAGGACTGAACGAATGAACAATTTTTGTACTTATAAATATCAATAATATAGTTGCTGGTGCCCTTATAATTGAGCTGTAGCTGCAAGAGGGGTAAATAAGCTGATCAATCAAACAATCAATTAATCAAAAATTAAATAGTAAAGAGATGCAGCTGACTTTCGAAGAAAACTATAGTGGTATATGTTGTTAGGTGTTTAAAACATAGAAATTTGATAGCATCAGTTGATAAATACAAGAAGTTAAGCGGTAAAATCATGTTGTGAAAATAATCATGTTTGAAATTGCTTTTTGTTGTATTTTGTCAGGGTGTATGAGCTTTTCTTGTACAATGCTGACCTAGAGCGAGCAAAGTTTAATTTTGGTCATTTTATCAGCCATAAAAGTCAGGAGACAGGCCAACACAACATGAAGGTAAAACAAGTTTTGTTGGCTGCCCACCAGATGCCCTGAGTGAAGGAGCTTGTCTTAATTTAATAATGACCCAGTTGATTTAGGCATTTATTTCTGAAAATCATACAGCACTTTACAGATTTTGAAGCGTTGTAAGACTCAGAATAAAATCACTAACTTTTGGCCAAACTTAACAGAAGACCCATAGAATCAAACAAGCACTTGGCACAAAGAATGCGAGCAATATATAGTCACAGATTGTTTTTCATTTGCCTCTGACCACCCTAACCTCAAACCTTAGAAGCTGATCATAAAGCTCCGAGTGAAACAGTGCAGAAACAAGTAAAACATGAAATTACTTCTGAGATTCAAACCTATGCTACAATAATAACAAAGATATTAAGTATTTATTTAACGAAGGTAGTCATACATTTCTGATATTAAATTATGGCCCTGCTACATAACTGGACAGAGAGGGCTCCAGTTAATTTTGTGGGCTATTTATGAAGTAGAGTTGAATTCACAACCACCATAGGCAAATGCAGCCAGTGGTTAATTAACAATTATTCACCAAAGGGGAGGTGAATAGTGGTGGATATTTACCCAGCCGCAAAGTAGCGAGGTAAATATCCACCACTTTCACCAACACTGAGGTGAATAATTGTTTTAGTATGTACTACACAGGTTTAATAAAAAAGGAACCAAAAAACTTTATTTTTGTAAAATCCAGTAGAGAGTTTCAAATCTTGTGCGCTGGCTACTCGGAGGTGAATAGTACTTGGACAATCACCTCCGAGTTAGCCAATCAGCGCGCTCGGAGAGCACTATTCACCTGTGTGGTTTATACTAAAAGGGATTATTTGAACCTGGTGCGTCCACATGCAGGTGCAAGGTGCTAACCACAGGACCACTAAATCTCAGAATTTTTCAAGTGTTCAAAATTACTAACTATCACTCCTACACTTTTCTCATGGCATTTTCCTCCTGAGTATAGAACTCAATGTTCATCAGATTTTAAATGGCCTTCCTCGTTTTCACTTATTCCAAGGTTATCTGGTTGATAACGCTCCAATTCTTTAACAAACTGCCCCGGCTTCCCTCCTTCAAACACAGCACACATTGAATTTCCCCACAGATGTAGCTGTTTTTGCCCTTTTGTCTGCATTCAGTTTGGCGTTTTCACACTGCCTTCTGATTTTCTTGCTGGCCAAACACCCGTCCTTGCATTTATTTCTAGTTTCCATAGCAGTCGTTACACTGCGAGACGGGCTTGCCAGGCCTTTGCCCCAGTCGACCCATGAATTCAGTATCAACCCCTCCCCCCTCTCCCTAATGCCCTCTTATGATTACAGGACAACCGTGTTGATCCCAGGTGGGGAAAGAGGAGACTCAATATTTCTCACTGTTGCCTCAAGTGTAACAAGGACCAAGAGCCCAGATAGCACACCTTAAAAAGTCCATATGGGCCCTTAATTTATTATCATAAATATTGATAATTATTGACTATTTAAGTTGGGTAGGGTTAAATTCACGCTAGAGAAGAAAGTAGACTGAATTTTCCCACATGTTTCTGTTCTAATGCCTAAAACGCTTTTTTGCCTTTAAGAAAACAGTCAACGCTGTTCTAGATCGCCTTGTCAACCCTCATTGGCCCTACCTGCCTGAGAAAACTCGAGAACTTGGTGAGACCAGTGACCGCATTGAGCGTGCGTGGAGCAGTGTCCCGGATGATCCACTGAATTATGACTTTGTATATCACGTGTTGGAGACAGATGATCAAGGAAGGCTGCCAAAGATTGACGAGAACACCATCAATGAAATGTTCAACCCAAAGTCCGTATCTTGTCTTCGGCGTATCGCTGAGAGTGAAGACAAGGTAGAGTATAAGGGTTGACATGGTATTTAGATGAATTCTTAACTCGTTTAACTAATCCTTGATTAGCTCTGACGAAGGGCTAACGCTCGAAACGTCAGCTTTTAGAATCTCTGTACGGTGGCCAATTTACATTATCAACTCCGTTGACGACGCAGCACCACAGTTTTTTTAGAAACTACCCCCTTCATTCATTAACTAATCCTTGGGTCCAGAAACAACGTTATTTTTAAATGTTGGGTAACGCCAGTGTTTGCATAGTGTGAATTTTGATCTAGTAGGTCATTTCCCTTTAACAGCGGCGTATCTTTCTACTTTTAAAACTAACCCTTCAGCAGTACACTCACATTTACATTTAGACTGCGAGCAGTCTCTCTTTTGCTCTAGAATCGTTGAAGCAAACGCGTACGTTGAACTGTTAATGGCTGAAACTGCTGGTCGAAAATACCGCGGACGTTGGTTAGATCTAACAAACGCCCCCTTATTTGTGGCCCACAGTTTCAGCCATTTTCAAGGGTTCGTTCGTTTCAACGATTTAGAGCAAAAGAGAGACTGCTCGCAGTCTAATTTACTCAATTTACATCAATTTGCACATTGTTTGTGCTATTTTTGTCTTCGCTTGACGATAACTATTCTAATTGGCCATTCTAGACAGTGCGTGCATAGCCGACGTTCTCGAGTCGTTCTAAAAATAAAAAGATACTCGCAAAGGGTGACTCAGGGCTTGTATGGGAGAGGCAAGATTCTGCTCATGAGCTCCCTTTTATTAACTATTTTCCAGGAAGTACTTGCTTTTATTGGTGACTTAAGTTTTTTTCTTACCCCTCAACCATCAGTTAAAGGCATTTTTGTGGAAATTAATCTGTAGCTGCTGCTTTTCATTGCCTATCAAGCGTTTGGTCCCTGGATGAAAATACAAGACAGGTAGTCTTAAACCTTGACTCTTCTAAGCTATACTCTACCAGTAACTTGTTGGATTTACAAGATATTAGCTACATCAGGCCGGGCGGTTTTTCCATTTGACCGAAAAGTCAAGATTAAAATCCGAAACTTTTCCGTGGCGAACGAAACGTATGTTGTTTGGTTGGTTGTCCCAGGCGAATAATATTTATCGGGTTTTGCGCTAAAATGTAATAACAAATAAGGCAGGATCTTGATCTGAGTATGAATGTTCGAATTGATTTGATTTTTCGGGTTGTTTCTATTTTCCGTAACGTCGGGTCAAACTCCCAGGGGTTATACCCAAAACTGGGAAGTTTGATTCTAGAAAGATTCAGTTTCATTATTCGATCCCTTTGTCATGAAATTTCTTTTTTTTTTTTTCTTTTTCCCTTTCACGTTTAACCTTCTAGTTGTCGTCTTAGTGCCTTTTTGTAGTTTGTTAGTATTTTCTGTATTGCCGATAAGTGCTATTTTAATATTTTAGAGCATAGTGTTACCTCTCTTAGTGTTAATGAACTTCTTTAAGTGTTGTTATGTAGTCACGTAAAAATGCTTGTTGTAATTTGAATAAATTAGTGAAACTATACATGTGTAAAAGACGTGGGCGTTGGCGGCCAGTTGTAGAAGAAGGTAACGAGAAAGTTAAGGTTTGGAGAGTGAGGGCACAAAGGAAAAAGCACAGGAAGAGACATGGAAGAGTGAAAAAAGAACACCGTTAAGAGTAATTAGTTGGAGCTGTTTTGAATCAAAGACAAAACCCGTTTGTCTGCAGCAGCAGCGGCGGCAGCTATAGCAACGGAGCTGAGAAAAGCAAAAGCAACCAAAAGATTGTGTGGAAGTGTCGACCGAAAGGAAGAGCCGAGAAAAACAAAAGCAACGGAAAGGGGTTCTGGTATTTATCCGTGTTTATTTTTTCTTTTTCTGTTGTTTACCCAAAGCCTGAAGTCCCGTCGGCTATCGTCACGCCCTTACCCCACATTATTGAAGAAATTTTCGTCAATAACTGAATGGAAAACTACTCGGAGCTTCACTGAAACGTGAAACACTAAACTGGATGCCTCCTGCATTGATTTTAAATGGAAATCATTTTTAAAAAGGGAGAATCTGCCAAGGACAAGAATAACGGAAGTACGGTGAAAAGGATATGGAACGTAATGGCCGACAATCAACACAGCATTGGTCAAAGAAGAACTCATGGCAGCATAGTTAGTAAAGGAGATGATGATGATGACGATGTTGGCAGTGACGACTATGAAATTGTCTTCAATAATTTTTCACACGCCAGGACATAAAAAAGGCCAGAACTTGTTCACGTGATAATTGTTAAAAACACCTGTAATAAATATAGATTTATCAGAAGAATAACAATGAATTACATAGGGATGACAATATTTAACCATGAAGAGAAAACAAATACCCTAAAGACAAAGTTTTACCATTTGCCATTGTGAATATTAAAAGAGGTATTTTTAATAAATTACCGTAAAATTCCGAAAATACGCCCCTCCATGTATAAGCCCCTCCAAATATACGCCCCCCAAAGCGACAACGCAAAAAACCCTCTGTTAAATCGGCCCTCCAAATATAAGCCCCCTTGAGCTTGTACTTGGAAAATTGCCCTCAAATACAAAGTAAAACAAAGCTGTAAGGCTAGCCCAATCGATTTGGAAACGCAAATTTGCCTCCGTAGATAAGCCCCTCCGAATACAAGTCCTTCCAAAAATAAGCCCCTCGAAAAGGGCCTTTGAAAAATATAAGCCCTGGGGCTTATTTTCGGAATTTTACGGTATCTTTATTGTGTATTGGGAGTTTCTATTTTTATATTGTCTGCGAGTTTGTTTTTTTTGTTAATTCTTTGAAAGTGCTTTCCTTTCTTTTGAAAAAGAGAAGGGGATTAAAAATTGCTTAGAGACTCAAAACTTTGCTACCAAGGGCAAAGTTACGTCATCTGAGTTTCTGATTCTGTATCAATCAAAAGCTTATTTCCGCGGAAAAAAAAAGGGGTTTGTCGGCATACAGCAGTCGGAGAGACTTGAACTCTTAGCATTTGGTTACCATTTCAAATGTTTTTTAAATTTTTAAATTTTTATTGAATGTAAATTCAGAAGACACTTAATGAGCTTCTATTGTAAGGAAATCTTTCAGGTTTAACCTTTCTCTTTGGATATCATTCAGATTTTTTAATGGACATTGATTCAGATTTACTGACTTTCTTTTTGTGTCTGAAAAAAAAAATCCCCAGAAAAGATATCTTCCATCGTTGACTGGAGCGTACTCGGAAAAGAAAATCTGAGAGCAAGCAACCTTTCGTTTTCTCAGTCTGCTACTCTACCACTTAGCTACAAAGACCCACCGCCTTAATTTGCAACAAAAAGTACCCAAAGGAGAAAAAAACAATGCTTGACAGATTTTCGTCTTTTCACATTGCAATGCCTTGTACATGAAATTGAATAGTCCTAATTGGAGTTGAGCCTGCAGGCACATTTTCTTTTGTTTAAAACTACATGCAAAAGAGGCTTAAGGGTCAATTCAATACAAAATGACCACATAGCCTCGTTCATGTGGCAAAACCGCTGATACCTCCGATAAGGGCTATTCTCGTGGCTCTATTTTAAGCATTCAACTGTGGGTTCGCATCCCTATTAAACCTAAGTTTTATGAAATCTTTATATTCTTAAAGAACATGTGATTATGCACATTCGATTTGATTATTATTATATTTGCACGGTCACCATGAAGGATTTTCTCATGAAATAAATCAGCATTTATTAGTGCACTTGGCTAGATTTTTTGCACCCTGCCATGCAACAGAGCCTTTCTTAACTCGACCAGAAAGAAATGGCTCTGCAGAAATCGTGTAAAGTAAGTCTTTATTGAGTATGCGCAAGCCGTTGCTTGCTTCAAACCCAGGCCAAGTCTCGATCGCACTCCTAGACGCCATGTTGATTTTCGTACTGAAGGCTCGATTTTGACCTTCGCCTTGTCAAAAATATGATGCGCGCGCTGCCTAAACCGGTTTGACTGGAGTGACTAGCCCAGAAACTTGGGCTGGGGCGACTTAACCACGGTTTCTGGTGGGTTTTAGAGAGGCTCTGCTCGCAAGGTGGATTTTTTGGTGCATCTGTGACGATTTTATCAACTTTTGAGATTATACCGTTGATGTCAATTTAGTTAATAACGTTACACAGAATAGCTAGTAGGTTGACCTTTGAACTTTCACTTTTTAAGTTTGACCTTTAATCTTTCCTTGCCTAGGAAGCGATTCAGCACCCTGTGGTGCGAATGCTTATCATGAGGAAGTGGAATAAATTTGGACATTGGTGGTTTTGGTGAGTGTCCGTAGCATAGTTTGAGACTAAAAACTGCTTCATTTTAATTCCTTTTTGAAATTCTGGCAAGTTGAGGCGGAGTTACCCCTTTTCTACCTCTTTAACAAATAGATTCAATAGAAATAGATCACAGATGACGTCAAAATGTGGTAAGAAGAAAGAGTGTGTCACTGATCGGGTTATTGGTTGCTAGTGTCAGTTTGTCATGTGACCTTCTAAACTTTCGTTTTGACGAATTTCGGTTGTAGCCGTATTCGTTCTGGAAGTATTCATATTCATTGCAGTTTCAAAGGATCATAATAAGCACACTTAATTTTTCAAACCTGAATCCTTTTTCTCCCTTTGTATATTTTGCAGCGTTCAAACAGCATGTTATATTCTTTTCCTAACTGTGTTGTCCTTTGCGCTTATTCATGGCTCAACCCAAGACGATCCAACACAGTATAGTGGCAAGGCGAATGGCCTTCGCCTGTTTTGTGAAATTCTCACCATCATTTTCCTTATGATTTACTTATTTGAAGAAGTCAACGAGGCAGAGCGGTGAGTATTACAACGGTGTTAAAAGTTCAATAACATACAAAACAGGAAATTTACATTCACAGTTTCTGTCTGCCGAGTCGGTTTCGCCAAGTCTCGTTCCCAGGCCCTTAAGCGCTAAATCGCAAGAGGCGCGAAGCTTGGGGCCTAGCGCGATAGCGCAGAGCGCCCTCAGGGAGTCTTCCCGATCTGCTCGACCGGTGACGTCACGTTTGATTTCACGTGAGGACGACTGTGAACGAGGCTGGGTTTCGCCTTTTACCACCGCGCAACAGTTGATGGACCGTTTGAACAGAAGTCGGCAAAGTGGATCAAACTAAGCCAAAATCACAGCACTGGATGCGATCCTTCAACTCCTTCCATAGCAGTGATTGACGGCAGTGAGAAAACGAGCCATGGATTGGAATTTGAATTTCGGAGAACCTGCAATGTAGTTAAAAGCACAGTAATTGAACGATCGTTTTCTTGTTTCTTTTATATTTTTTAGGGAATGGAAGACTTATTTCAAAGATCCATATAACTATTTCGACTGGCTTGGTCTGATCTTGACCTTCCTTGTGATACCTCTTCGGTTTTCTCAATTCCGTTCTCAGTGGAGTGTGGCTGGAGTCGGATATCTGTTCAATTTTCTCAGGCTCTTTAAGTTCGCGTGTGTCTCAAGGTAAGGAGCGTTGATCAAAATATTATCACGAGTTTTCCGTTCTGAGCATGCGCACTTCTAAAACTGTCGGGCTCCAAACCTTATGCGCATGCCCAGTTCGGAAAACTCGCACTCTTTGTCGTCCTTGTCCTTCGATCTAAAGGTCCCTAATGTTGGACAGAGTAAATGTTGCATGTTAAAACAACAACAACAAAAAATATACGTTAAACTCCAGGCTCATGGTTTATACTACCAGGTGCTCAATGCACTGAATTGAAGAAGGCTGAATTCCGAATATATTTTTAGCCTTGGACTGTTTATTCAGGCTCCGAAAAGAGAATATGACGTTTCTAACATGTGTGTTTCACCAGCGCAATGACGAGAAAGTGCTGATAACGTTTTTTGGGATCCAAATGTTCAAAGAGACACTAACATGCACAGTTGATGAAGTAGCGTCGGTGACAAGTGAAGCATTGTAATGATTAAAACGAGATCGAGATATAAAGATGAAGATTTCGTTCCGTCAAAAAGGGGAACGAAAAAGTAGGGCCCCTGGAGAGACTCCAAGACCAATGCTCTAACCCCTGGGCTAAGAAGGCTAGATGCTGTTACACTTCTCGTTGATGGTGGGCTTCAGACGGGAAGAGATTGAATGATTAAGATGAAGAGTTTTGTTCGGTCAAAAGGGAGAACAATAAAGTAAACCCCTGGAGAGATTTGAACTCTCGACCCCTGGTTTACAAGACCAGTGCTCTAACCCCTGAGCTACGAAGGCTGGATGACACATTCCGTTGACGGTGAGCTTAAGACGGGACGAGATTGAAACATCGAGATGAAGAATTTCCTTCGATCAAAAAGAGGAATTACAAGGTAGAGCCTTCGGAGAGATTGGAACTCTCGACCCCTGGTTTACAAGACCAGTGCTCTAACCCCTGAGCTACGAAGGCTGGATGACACGTTCCGTTGATGGTGAGCTTAAAACGGGACGAGATTGAAACATCGAGATGAAGAATTTCCTTCGATCAAAAAGAGGAATTACAAGGTAGAGCCCCCGGAGAGATTTGAACTCTCGACCCCTGGTTTACAAGACCAGTGCTCTAACCCCTGAGCTACGAAGGCTAGATGACATTTTCTGTTGATAGTGCGTTTAAGACGGGACGAGATTGAAACATCGAGATGAAGAAGTTCCTTCGGTGAAAAAGGGGAATGATAAAGTAGAGCCCCCGGAGAGATTTGAATTCTCGACCCCTGGTTTACAAGACCAGTGCTCTAACCCCTGAGCTACGAAGGCTAGATGACATTTTCCGTTGATAGTGCGTTTAAGACGGGACGAGATTGAAACATCGAGATGAAGAATTTCCTTCGATCAAAAAGAGAAATTATAAAGTAAACCCCTGGAGAGATTTGAACTCTCGACCCCTGGTTTACAAGACCAGTGCTCTAACCCCTGAGCTACGAAGGCTGGATGACACGTTCCGTTGATGGTGAGCTTAAGACTGGACGAGATTGAAACATCGAGATGAAGAATTTCCTTCGATCAAAAAGAGGAATGATAAAGTAGAGCCCCCGGAGAGATTTGAACTCTCGACCCCTGGTTTACAAGACCAGTGCTCTAACCCCTGAGCTACGAAGGCTAGATGACACTTTCCGTTGATGGTGCGCTTAAAAGGGGACGAGATTGAAAAATGGAGGTGAAGAAGTTCCTTCGATCAAAAAGGGGAATGATAAAGTAGAGCCCCCGGAGAGATTTGAACTCTCGACCCCTGGTTTACAAGACCAGTGCTCTAACCACTGAGCTACGAAGGCTAGATGACATTTTCTGTTGATGGTGCGCTCACGATGGGACGAGATTGAAACATCGAGATAAAGAATTTCCTTCGATCAAAAAGAGGAATTACAAGGTAGAGCCCCCGGAGAGATTTGAACTCTTGACCCCTGGTTTACAAGACCAGTGCTCTAACCCCTGAGCTACGAAGGCTAGATGACACGTTCCGTTGATGGTGAGCTTAAGACGGGACGAGATTAAACATCGAGATGAAGAATTTCCTTCGATCAAAAAGAGGAATTATAAAGTAGAGCCCCCGGAGAGATTTGAACTCTCGAACCCTGGTTTACAAGACCAGTGCTCTAACCCCTGAGCTACGAAGGCTGGATGACACGTTCCGTTGATGGTGAGCTTCAAAGGGGACGAGACTGAAAAATGGAGGTGAAGAAGTTCCTTCGGTGAAAAAGGGGAATGATAAAGTAGAGCCCCCGGAGAAATTTGAACTCTCGACCCCAGGTTTACAAGACCAGTGCTCTAACCCCTGAGCTACGAAGGCTGGATGACACTTTCCGCTGATGGTGCGCTTCAAAGGGGACGAGACTGAAAAATGGAGGTGAAGAAGTTCCTTCGGTCAAAAGGGGAATGATAAAGTAGAGCCCCCGGAGAGATTTGAACTCTTGACCCCTGGTTTACAAGACCAGTGCTCTAACCCCTGAGCTACGAAGGCTAGATGACATTTTCCGTTGATGGTGAGCTTAAGACGGGACGAGATTGAAACATCGAGATAAAGAATTTCCTTCGATCAAAAAGAGGAATTATAAAGTAGAGCCCCCGGAGAGATTTGAACTCTCGACCCCTGGTTTACAAGACCAGTGCTCTAACCCCTGAGCTACGAAGGCTGGATGACACTTTCCGTTGATGGTGCGTTTAAGAGGGGACGAGATTGAAACATCGAGATGAAGAATTTCCTTCGATCAAAAAGGGGAATGATAAAGTAGAGCCCCCGGAGAGATTTGAACTCTCGACCCCTGGTTTACAAGACCAGTGCTCTAACCCCTGAGCTACGAAGGCTGGATGACACTTTCCGCTGATGGTGCGTTTAAGATGGGACGAGATTGAAAGATGGAGATGAAGAAGTTCCTTCGATCAAAAAGGGGAATGATAAAGTAGAGCCCCCGGAGAGATTGGAACTCTCGACCCCTGGTTTACAAGACCAGTGCTCTAACCCCTGAGCTACGAAGGCTGGATGACACGTTCCGTTGATGGTGAGCTTAAAACGGGACGAGATTGAAACATCGAGATAAAGAATTTCCTTCGATCAAAAAGAGGAATTACAAGGTAGAGCCTTCGGAGAGATTTGAACTCTCGACCCCTGGTTTACAAGACCAGTGCTCTAACCCCTGAGCTACGAAGGCTGGAACAACTTACCCAACAATTTACGTACGATAGAATCAGTTAGATCTTTTAAAAAAGAAGTGAATCGATTTTATGACAATGAGGGTTAGGCTCCCACACGGCAACCTTGTAAAACAGTATTTTTATTACTGTAGTAATTAAGTACTGAATTTTATTGTACTATAGCTATTGTATTCTTACTGAAGGTTTTACCGTGTTTAAATAAAGCATGTATGTATGTATGATCAAAATGTCTTGAGCCTTGGCCCCATTTATTCAAAGTCCGGATAACTTTGTCCGGTGGATAAGTCCCAGGCTATTATTCGTGATTATTAAAAAACTCAACCACGGATATCAGATTTCCAGCATTTTCATTGGCTCGCCAGACACAGGCTATCAGTTTATATACCTGCTGTACCTAATATGATCAAGGAACGTGTAATAAAGCGAGCTGAAAATATTTGTGCAGCTCTGAGAAAAAATCGCCGACAAAATCCGTTTTGGACCGCAATTGACCGAGGCAGAAATCGATGCTTTAGTAGACAATACACGGCAGAATTGTTGATCCTGGAGTTTTTAACAAAACAATTACTCTACTCGGGCTTGCTGGATATAAAATGATTACAATCAACTCTGGGTTACGCGCCTCGTTGGTTACCTATCACCTCATATCCAGCGCGTTATAGAATAATTGTTAAATGTAGGTAAAGTCTTTGTACCAGAGACGGAATTTCCCGTCACGAGTCTTTACAAAGCCGGTCCTTTCTTATTCGTCTTTGTTTAAAAGAAGTAAATTGAATCTGTTTTCGCAAGCATAACTTCTTTCAACTTTTTGTTTTGATATTTGCTTTCCTATTTGCTTCTTTTTTTCCGGTTTGCGAAGGTAAGTTGGAGTGGACGGCTTTTTTAATCGTCACGCTGATAAAGAGATGCCTTCGTGGCTCAGGGGTTCAAGCGCTGGTCTAGTAAACCAGGGGTCGAGAGTTCAAATCTCTTCGGGGCTATAGTTTTTTTTGGTTTCCCTTTTCCACCGAACGTAAATCTCGAACTTAATTTCTCATGATCAATCTCGGTTTTCATCCTATAGTGCTTCCTTTGTCACCGATGCCAGCCTATCCGTTGTGATTTCAAGCACAAAAGTTTCGTAAATTAAACGATTTCACACATTTCTTTAGGAAATAACACGGCTGAAGCGCACCATCAAATCTCTCCGGGGGCTCTACTTTATCGTTCCCCTTTTTAACCGAACGAAACTCTTAATCTTAATCTTTCAATCTCTCCTCGTCTTAACCGTACGATCAACGGAAATTGTCATCCCGCCTTCGTAGCTCAGTGGTTAGAGCACTGGTCTCGTAAACCAGGGGTCGAGAGTTCAAATCTCTCCGGGGGCTCTATTCTCTCGTTTACCTTTTCGACAAATCTCTCCGGGGGCTAACCTTTCTTTAGGAAAATATGAAAAAGAACCCAAGTTTATTTAACAATTAGACCCGTAGCCCGCACCCGGTGATACTAAATCTATTTATTTCCAGGACAACCGGTTTGTACACGAAGACCCTTGCCAAGATAATCTATCGGGACATCAGTCGCTTCAGCGTTGTGTTTGCGATCGTGTTTCTTGGATTCTGCGGTGCCATGTACATGGCTTTGAAAGCTACGGACAAACAAGACCTGTTCATGTAAGTTTATGATATCATCTGTTTTTTGCACTTGCACAAAATACCAGATTGCACTTTGCTGTTATTTTAATTAACTCCATAAGAGTGCTAAACTTAGTTTAAAAATGACTTAGACGCTTCTAAAACCAGTAGTATTCCATTCAACCTATCGAATCACACCAAGGCAACCCGGAGAGCCGACGAACTCTTCAACAAGAACTTATTTCCGTGCTGACAGCGCCCTCTGTTCCATCCAAATCTAGGAACTCCGCTCCGTCCTATAATTTGTTCTTGTTTTTCACTTAATACTATGCTCCTCCTCGTCTTTCCGCCTGCCTGCCTGCTTCCCACTTTTTATTAAGGTTCAATTTTTATTTCATTTATTAAAGGAATTATGCCTGGTTGATGTTGGCTGCGGTAAGAGCTCTGGTGGAACAACAGCCTGCCGAAGAGGATTATTCTAAATTCAAGTAAGTAATCACCTCTCACCAAAACGTAGAATACTTGCACAATTTTTAAACTCTCTGGGTAACCTCTGTACAGCCACTGACCCTCCTTTCGTCTATCCCCTGTCTCTCCTCCCCTCTCCTGGGTAATAATTGTCATCAAACGAACCAAGGTGGCACCTATCGAGCACTAAGGTAGTAATTCTTGTTTCCATCTGTTCTTTATCATACAGTTGGTTAGCGATCCTGATTATTCTGGCTTACATGGGCATGGTGATTGTCATCCTTCTAAATGTGCTCATAGCTCAGCTAAGCTATACCTACAGTGAAGCCAAGAATAATGCCAAGCTGCAATACGCTATCGATAGAATGGTTATCGTCACGCGCTTGGAGCACAGCAGATTTGCAAGATTCGTAAGTCCTTACAACCAAAGTAATTCAAAGTTGCCTTCTTTTTTACTTGTCACGTAATCCTTCCCTGTTAGATTGCGTGACTAGAAAATGGAAGTGAACCGCCCTAAGGAACAAGTCAACCAGACTTGAGAAGAACAGAATCAATCGCGAGTGATAGCAAATAAATCATCAGTGATAAGGACTCTTCTACCCGGTCAAAATTGTGTGGAGTTAACTGTAAATAACAATAAACATAAAATAACTAGCGAAAATAAGGGAAAAGCCCCAATAAGTGACAAAAAGGGCGCAAGTATCTAACAAATAGAAAGCACGTCATGAAAAACTCCTTTCTTAATTTCATTGCTTTAGAATCTGCGCGTAAAGTACTACCAAGAGGGCGACAGAGTGAGCGAAACCACCCTTGCCAAAGGTAAGTTGAATTTAAATAACTAACCTGCACAGAGAACCTGGGCCCGGTTGTTCGAAAACCGAT
>NC_090893.1:13219708-13224708 GCF_036669925.1 Montipora capricornis
TTTGTTCCTCACTTCGCCACACATTTTCTCGCCTCTTATTTCCCGAAATAAGTTTTCTTTCCACTAATTACCCTTTTTAGAACAAGTTCGATCATGATAATAAATCGCTTAGTGTATGTTTTGGCGTTTCGTATGGCGGATTATGTTTACTGGTTCTTTGTATTTTGCCTCACAGTCACTGTGCGGGATCGTCATAATACAGCAAGCTTGGAAAAAGTACTCCGCGATTCTTCACGCCAAAACAGCCAATAAGGTGAAAACACTGCACTTTGATTGGCACTGCTTTGACCTTTTCTTCTTCAAGGACGCCCCCAGTGGCACTATGTACAAACTTGTCCAGTGTTAGCCTGGATAAAATCTATAAATGGCCCCTTAGTGAATGAAAGAATAACAGATCTAAGGTTTGTTCCAAACCTTTTTGCTTTTCATTGATATACGTACCGCAGAACGGATTTTTCTTGTCTGTTGTCAAGAAAAGCTTCACTGGTTTGGGCCCACGGTATTGGTCGGCGTTATATCCCATTTGTGGGCATGCGCCTTCACAAGAGAAACATTTCCCCTCTTGGAAATCTTGCCAGTTTTCACAAGGAAAAGCGGTCATGGCGCATGCGCTATTGATTGAGGCAGTGAAATAGGCAATTGCGCTCATATGATTGCAGCCGAACAGCCAATGAACAGAAACTCGACCTCCTTCCAAGTACGAATCCACTGCGTCTGCAAGAACAAAGAAAAGGACCGGTGATTAGATGATACTGCGCGTGCTCTTACTCATAAAACCAATGCCATAATGTACCCTAATTCTAGGCAGACTTTTTTAACTCTGTTCTAGGTGACTCGATTTGTTCGTTCGCGGCTTTGGTAGCTACAGCCTGAAACTTCGACCCGCCCAGTTGTGTTGCCGTCTGTTATACGACTGTCGTCATGTCACTGTACGTTTGAATAAGCATAAAACAGAATTCCGACAAAGGGACAAAGGCAGCGGAGCGGATGTAATATGTATCTCTTTCTTTACCATATTTCCAGAAATCTACCGCTATTTCTAGATATCGTCCGTCACACGATGTAGATGACGAACCCGTAATACATGGAAACTGGGATACGATTGAATTAGAGAAAGAACAACTGATAGAGCATAAAAAGACCTTAAAAGTGCATTCATTGGCACCGAACCACAAAAAGTCGTGGTCCAAAGAAAAACGAGCGGAGGGGAAAAGTTCCTCAAAGTTTCAAAGACGTTATTCTGTGACAAAGGTGTAAGCCTAACAAGGTATCCTAACACTTTTAATTTAAATTTTCGAAGGGCGAGAACCTGAATTTTTTTTACTTACTTGCTATTACACTGGATGCTTCACAGCCCGGTTGTTGTTTCCCATCATTTGGGTAAAAATCCACGTGTCCACAGGGTGCCCGCAGTCCCAAGGACTTTTCAAGAGGGCTCTCTCGAACATCAGTATGGATGACGTCAACAAACTTTGCATCACGCGGGTCCAGTCTCGTCTTCGGGTCTTCGCCTTCAAAAGCCGGAGCCGCGGGATCCATTCCTGTGTGTAAGAAGATTTAAGAGAAATCCAGACTTGAACATATAATATTACCTACAGAGTGTGCACTAAATGCCCATAGCTAAAACAAAGTTGTCTTCCTAGCAACCAGTAAAAAGACAACGAGGAAATAAGTAAACGCACAAGGAGTGCCGGAAGGAAACGCTGTCGCCCGTGATTTGCTATACTACTTATATGACTTAGGTATTACCTGTTATTCGTCCAATGACTTTCCCGCTTTCTCTCAGCTTTTCTGCCGCGAAACCAGCCATGTGCGCTCCTAAGCTATGTCCAATGATGTGAAACCTCTCCAAAGGCACTTTGAACTCTTTGTTCAACACGTCAATCAAAAACGCTAACTGTACTCCAATAAGGCGTGAATTTCCAACTACCACTTCATATGGGATCGACATAAGACACGCTTGTGTCCAGTCCACCACGATCACATTCATTGCTTCCTTCTTGAGCAGCTCCTGTGTCATCTCTCTTACCCAGGTATCCTTTCCCGTCTGAGTGAAGCCGTGGATAATAAACGCCACTTTTCGCGAAGGGTTGAAGGAAGAATTGCTTATGGTAGAGTTTTCGGTGCTGAGGATTTCTTCCCTGTTTGGTGCGTTAGCATCGGTATGCAGGATAAACTTTGTGTGAAGAGAATCAGGGTGAGAAGGTAAGGCCATCATCAAGTCGTCAAAAGGAGGATCATCTGAAAAGCAGCCATATTTGTCATAGCAAACAGAGGCGGCTGTGGAGACAAGATAAAAGGATATTTACCGGCAAGGTCACCATTAAAAATCTCTGTCTTTGACCAACTTCCGCTCAGGTGTACTAATGTACCTGTGTAAGCAAGGGCAAACGTACTAAAAGAGAAGCTCCCGGATGTTGGCGAAGGATCTAATGTAGGGATTCACGAGCAATGTAAAACTTGAAAGACTTCGGAAAACCCGATGAACGAAGTCAGTGTCTCTGGTTATGATGATACGTTCCTTCACCGTTCAAGCAGCTTTCCTTCCTAACATACGTGTTTTTCATTCACGTGATTAACGCCATGTTAGTTATCGAAACAAAAACTTGTTTACACCAGAATAGTATTTAATTTTGAAACACCAAAATGGCAGCCGATACAACTACCGTAACGTCATTTGAAGACCATGGACAGATTCGTCGAAGTCTGCTCTTCCGAGCGGTTTAGTTGCATTGTTAAGAGAGCATATGCGCAGTAGTTTTACTTATGGGAACTCTTCACGCTTATCACTCATTGCTGCATGACCTAAATTGGTTTCATTACTTACACTTTTATAAATGTATTTTTCTATTCCCTTTGCATTATGACCTTTGCATGAATCTTGTGCAAATAAAACTGGATCGCCCTTCACGCCAAAGGCTGCATGCAGGATTACATAACAAACGCGTTCACGCTTCAAGAATCCAGGGACTGTCGGTTGTAGGAGGTGCAATTGAAAAATTAGTATAAAACAACAACAACCTAGCACGCTTGAAACCTTCCAGAAATCACATTCTTTTTAAGATGAGTAAAATCAAATGGCTTAAAAGCTAGACAGAGATACTCTTCTCAATGCGCTTTTCCGCCACATGGCTTAGTTGCTTAGCCTGACGCTCTGTTTGTTTAAACATCTTCTCAGCTTGCTTTTCTTCTTTAGGATTAAATTCCACGCTATCTTTTTTTTGTCCCTTTCTAAACTAGTGTTTCATGTTTTACTCAGTCTTCCACGAGTAAATATTCATATTCATTCGCCCACATGATCCATGTATTCAATATCCTGATGTCGACTGCTGGAAATCTTAAGCTCTCTGCTTCCCTCTTGCGGCCAAAGAAAGAGACTAGATGGTGTTTGTGTTACGTTATCCGCTGATCCAATCGCCCCAGGCCTTCGCACGACAGGTTTCGGAGCCGAAACGAAGGAAAATATTTGTTTGTTAATAGAGATAAGTCCACTGGAGGATTTTCTCGAGGCACCAAGACAACGTTGTTTTTCTTGGTTCAACAACCTGTTTGCCATAAGGTCATTTGAAAATCAAGGATGGTATTCCTTTTGTGGTCGCAATTTCAACATTGCCTATATTGGTCCTATCCCATGTTTTCTTTGATATTCTTCATATGATTAATTTTCATGTCTTTCTCTCCCGGTCAACAACAAGTAATACTTCAGTCCTCCGTGGTCTAAATCGGCAAATACGGAATTAAGGATGAAGCAGTGCGTTTTATCTATCGTACCGCAATGCGGTTTCAGTTTTTATGGACGATTCTCTCCTTTTTCTCGACACACGTTTCTTATTTCATTCCCAACAGCCTGCAGATTACTCAGTTCACAGAATAGCACATTGAGATAGTCATCAATCATTTGATTAAGTATGCTTTGGGTCAATTTCCCTGGGTATGTGCCGCTGACCTGTCAGAACCCCGAACCCCTTTATAGTCTATTTCATGGCCAATTATAGATCCCATCTTAGTCTCTTTTGGGTAAATGCAATTTTAGCGACCCCAACTTGGTCACTTTCTGTTTATGCATAAACCTTACATAAAGCCTTTTAATTGTAATTTCAAAACGGAATGTAATGCGACTAGTAAATATTAAATCAACAGCGCTACAGTTCTTTCTTTACCACCTTATTTTTACAGCGAATCTTTTCATTTTTAAATCCCACTAGCCAGAATTTTCTTACCCCCAAAAATCCCGGCAATTTGCGACCCCATTCTAGTAACTCTGTCGGGAATTCTGTTGAAAATGCAACCCCATTATAGCCAATGAAGTCGTGAAAATGCGACCCCACCGGGCGGCACATCCCCATTAGCCCATTAGGGAGCTTTAGCAACGACGACGGGAACGTCAACGAGTACGTCATTTTAAACATAAATTCACGTTAGTGCGATCACTTCGTGGCTATTCCAAGCTTTTTAATATGACAAAGGTGTGGCAGTCCCTCAGGAATGAAACCGTTACGAGCGGCGCTTAATTTAGGGGAGAAAAATTAAAATTTATCTCCAAGTGCTGACGTTCTCCATAACACCTCAAACTTGGTTATTTCACGTTGTTGCTTTGCAGACGACGGCAAAGAAATGGACAAAAATGAAACATGCGCGTGCAGAGCGTGCAAAGCTATTGTTTTTGCTCACTAAATATACAAATTTTTGACGTTCTCGTTGCCATCGCCGTTGTCGTTGCTAAACCTCCCGGGGGCTTTGACCCTTGTAAAACCAATTTAGCACATGGCACATTTCAGACCTAGCTTGTCAACAATTTCTTCGAAGGAAGAACTAAGGAATATCATTGCTTCATTACTCTTTCCAGTATCCCATTTTTAAATATGTCTTCATTCTGAGAACCCTTATGAGTCGAGTTCCACGAGGCACCTTGGGTTAGAAAATCAAACCTATTAGTGATCCGCAGGGCGGAATTTTGTTTCGATGTATCTTTCAACTGACTTGCGCCCCCGGGGGGGGGG
>NC_090893.1:13229708-13242208 GCF_036669925.1 Montipora capricornis
AGTTTACTCTAGGATAGAGTATATAAATCATAGCGTTTGGCTCTAGAATAGAGTATCATTTTTCACGAAACTGACCAGTCGCTTGAAGATTTTATCAAGACTAAGGAAACAAGAAATTCCCGCTCAAAAATATAAAAAAATCGAGTGGGCAAAGTTTAAGTTTACGCAACTCAACCTCAACAGTGTCGATAAATGGTTATCATTAAACACTTCTGGATATTATTAACTGTCAAGTATCGGTATTTAGACGGAAATCGATGGTAGTTTACTCTAGTATAGGGTAGCAAAATTCAGCTGAACTAGCTGTGGTATAGGCTAAGGGTTCCAGGGTCCCAGCGGCACATCCCCACGGCCAGAAATTCCTAAAGTACCCCCCCCCCCTCCCCGGGTACTAGAGTCGCATAATTAGTCCGGGACGAACTTGGGCAAACATTTTTTTCTGCGTCTGTTAAATTCGTCTGGTATAAAGACGGGCATAAGACCCATAATGCGTCTGGGCGAAGTATCTGCTTTAGTGCGCTTCGAAGACGCACTAAAGTAGATACGCAGAAAAATGTTTGCCCAAGTTCGTCCAAGACGAATTATGCGTCTTATACAGTTTGTCCCGTCTTTACAGTAGACGGATAACATGAGAGACCCATACTTCATCTAGACGGATTATGCGTCTCTAGTATAATAACGGCCAATATCCTAAAGGTCATGTGAAGCACGGGGTACTCCGTCCGGTCCAACAGACGGGAAGCGGTGTTTTTTTATTTGTTTATTACCTGAAAAGGAACACCGGAGTTTTGTTTTGGGAAAGTCGTTCACGTGCTCTGATGCATAGCATCTTCCAAATTCCTTGTCTTGTCGTATGAACGAGTAATTTCTGTTCATGAACTCTGGGATCTAATAGATATTTTTTCCTACCAGTTTGATATAAGTCAAGAAATGAAAGCAAGTTTTCTGAATTATTGTTTACTATTGTTTAAGACTACCAGAAACACAGGCCAGGGTGGAAACCATTAGACTGGCTTTTGGAAGAAAAACGAGAACTTTAGGCCGGACCGATCTTATACAGCATTTTGTATCGGTTGTGTTGCAATGCAACTATTATGACGTCTTTATTTCTCCTGTATAAATCTCTTACCGAAGATAGGTCTCAAAAACTTAAGAACGGTGTAATTGTGTACGCAACTGAGTGTAACAGTTTGTCTAAAATTACATTTTATAAAGTCTTCGCATAATTAAATCATGATAGTTTGCTTGGTTTTTGTTGTAAACAAATGATGATCTCACAATAATTCCCTTTAAAGCTCGAGATTTTAAAAGTTACTGTTGACTTTTCCTTGGTTATTTCAGTAGATAATTGCTGTGTCTTGCTAGACTAGTGTGTGAAAACAACAATTACATCGATTGTTCAATACGGTAGTAGATGATCAACCGTGAGGAATGTGTTCAAAACATGATTCCGTACTCATAGCTAAATTGTTTACTTGCCCAAAAGTCTTACAAACACCTAGTAATAACCACGACACATAAAAATGTTTTCAACTACCGGTAATCGAAAGCCCTTAAAAAGTGGTTAGCAGCAATTACCGGTTTCATAATCTGGTATACAAGTAAGCTTGCTGTCAAGATACAGATGACCGGCTCAGTCTTCATGGTAATTAGAAAGCGCTCACTTAGCAGTCTTGATTACACTGAAGAGAGCGGAATCTTTGAAACCAGGAACAATATACACAACGATGTTGTTATTCTATTCATCATTCAGGATGCATCACTATGTCAATCTAATCAAGAAGAATAGGCACAATTTCACGATGCCTTTTTCGTTAGCTCAGGAAGAGGGAACAATAAAACAATATACTGAGTGTGAACTGTTTCTTCGATGACCAGCAGCAATGTGTGATAATGTGGTCTGCTTTGGTCACACCCTTCTCCGACTGCAATTGCAATTGAATATTGTTGCCTGCTTCATTTGCTATTTGTACAATGTACAGGGCAAGGCCGGACGAAGCTACCTCCTGGTGGATTCCTGGTAAGTCTGAAAAAACCTTCGTTAATACTCCAGAGAGCGAGATCTCCGGCTTGAATAATAATGTTTTTTATTTGCACCGTTTCGTGAATACCTGTATCCCTTGGGGAAAAGCTCGCAAACTTGAAATTAAGCCATTTATGGACCATTAGCTCGTGGTTATGTGATTTATTTCCTCGCTCATAGATTACATGACTCCTATATCACCGGGACGGTAACCCCGTCGAAACGTTCTTGTGAGTTTCTGGATAATTTTGTTGACCATCGGGTCATTTTTTTTAAACCCAGTCTGGAAGCATAGACATTTCTGATTCCTATAACTTTATAACTGATCAGTGTTTAGTCATACTTGGTGAGTTATCTGCTTTTCTATATACTTTAGCTTTGACTTCAGTGAGACCATTTACACGTGGACGATGTGGGTTGCAAATGTGTCTTTAACCGATATTTTTACTCTTTTCGTTGACTGATTTTCAGAAAAAAAATCGTTGACGTGATTTTGCGTTAAGACTAGCCAGAATTACGGCCCACTATATAGTGTTTCCACATGACGTCAAGACGGCCATTTTGGAAGAGTGAAACAAAGAAACAGCAGCCATGTTGGAGGAGCGAAAAATTCTTTTGGGAATTGAACTCTATTTTTATGAAAATTATTCCTTTTGTGTTAGTATGCAAATATGGCTGCTGGTCACATGACCGAAAACACTCTATAGTCTAGCCTTGTCATTTGGTTCACCTCACTCAGCTGTATACACCCATCCTGGGTGCGGTAACCTATGCTCCGATTAAATTTCCCAACTTCTCAAGTAGTTTCCAGGCAAGAAATGAGCTGAAATCAAACAACGTTCTTTGAGTTTTTACGAAACGCAAATCTCAAGCAAACTCAGTTTTGCTCTTTTGCCATGAACGCTAAAATCTCTCTAATATCGCCGTATGTATGTCACCTTGATATGAAAACTGTGATGAGCGTTAGTTACTAGTTTGTTTTCAAGCTCTTGTCAAGTAATTTATGTTGTGACTTTACAATTCTTTTACAATTTCTTTGTTTAATCAGTCTCAGGAATGGGTAACTCGGAGTCAGCGAGAAAGAAACAGCAAATTAAATTCGTGCCTCGGGAGTGTGGACAGCTATCAGAGGGGAAATTGTTGATCAAAACGAAGAAAATCCTTCTTCTTCATCATTCAAATGCAGCGCAGCTAGATGTTGTGATCAATTTCCGTGATGCTCTTGCCGGTAAGGCAGAGGGAAGCGTGTATGTGACAGATCTCGTAAACATCGCCGATGAAAATAAAATGCCGCATAGCTTGGAGTGGTTGGATGAAAGAAACAACGTTGTGTTACTGTGCCTTACGTCTGAATCCATTGAGCATTTTAAGAGAATTATCCTCGAAAAGAGATTTGCAAAGCAAAATGGCCATCTACATCCAAAGGTGTTTACTGTTTCGTTTGGAGGAAGTCTTGAATCTGAGTGGCCTCCTAAAGGATTGAAAAAGGGTCAAAAGATTTGAGAGATTTCCACTTTGGGTTTTCCGATGTGGAAAATATTCGACAACAAGATTTTGAGAGATCACTTAGGATAAACTCTCTTATAGTAGCTATGAAATTAACTAACTGAAAGGGACTGTTTATTAAGGCAGTCAGCGAAAGTTGTTTAACTAGCGAATATTATGTCTCGACTTGATACAATGTTACCTTACCGTGAAAATTAAAAGTGTGATTAATTAACTTTTAGAAATTTGTTAGTTACTTTACCTTAAGTTTGAAGATATGAGCAATCGTAAAATAAATCCTTTTTGTCAAGATCTAATCAAGTTGAAGAGATCAATAAATATAATTTGTTCGTTACCCTAGCCACTTTTTGTCAATTTAGTCATAGTTAATGCAACAAAACGAAATACGCGGCGAGACGCTCCCCAGAGGTCTGCGGGTCGGTAGTTGCGACTCGCTAACCCCAATCCAGATCAACTCAGTGGGTCTGCGGGATGCCTGGACACCACTCGAATGGTTGACGAGGAAAGTTGACGAGTATAAAACTACGTGTGAAGCGTGTGAAATTGAAAATCTTTCATAAACATGACAAGTAACAGCTATACAACAATACAAGTGGTTGAAAAGAAACTAGAAGACGCAGCTGAAGACTTGGAACAGCCATTTGACGATGATTTTTGGTCGAGGGTAAGATTCGTTTCTCACCTGCGAAAAATATATAACTTTAAGACTTATCACTTAGTCGGTATAAAATTAAAAGTTTTTGCTCTTTTAAAAGCTAACTACGTTTTCCGTGGATTTCAACGAAAAATTCTTACCATCTCAGCTCGAATTTCGCGTATTGTCTGAAGCTAATTCGAATTTTGTGTTAAGAAACTTCAAATCCTTGAGAACTAAAAATAAAATATATTTAAGATGTTTTACGACTTGGTTGCACGTAAAAATATGTCGAGTTTCGATGTTATCCAAGCCGCATATGCATATGGTAATTAGCCACGTGCTTGTGGTTGTCATTGAAGTTAGTTGGACTCCTTTTAATTTCCTTTATACATATAATTCACTCCTGTGCTTTGCTATTCTCCCCCCCCCCCCCCCCCCCCCCGAAATGAATAAAAAGCAAACTGTCACAACTGGTCAGTGTAAAATGCAGACTGCAGACCAGGGGTAAAATGCAGATTAAGGTTATGATGTAACTGTTGAAAAAGCCCAAACCCTTTAGAAATGCTAACCTTAGGCCTAATTAGGCATAAAACAATATTTAGGCTTAACTGTTAGCATTTCTAAAGGGATTGGGCTTTTTCAACAGTTGCAATGATAACCTCAGTCTGCACTTTACCCCTGGTCTGCAGTGTGCATTTTACACTGACCGCTTTCACAACCCAAGAGAGTGCAGTTGTTTCTATGTTTCTATGCTTCCTGTCATCAACCCAATTCAGCCCCAGAAAATGTTCCTGCCTTAAAATGACTTCCCTCAATAAACATTTTCCTCCTCCCTTCATAGGAAAAAATACTAGGTTCCCCCAGTGTAAATATTGGTCAAACTATGCTTTACTCTAATAAGGGACAATTAATTTTGTGGTGAATGCCTTTTAATTGCACTAACAGAAATAGCAAAAGATGCATGGTGGCAAGGGATAATGATAAAAGCTTGAAATTAATGTTGTTTAAAATTTGAGAGGATGTAGTATTAAAATCTTGGGTTACAGCCCAATGGTGCGAAGTCCCTGTTATACAGGAGATCTGGTGATCTCTTTGGGAGCTGGATTTGAAGATTTGTCAAGTATCAGGAAGGATTATGTTAATGAGATGAAAATCATGTGACATCAACAATCACAAACCGAGAAGATGCTAATTAAGATTTGTTAAAGATTTAAAAAAGATTGAGGTTAAAGCTAATTAAGACTTTTTAAAGAAATGTATGTAAGATTTCATAATGTATTAGCTTTTAAGTTATATTTTATAATACCTCTGAAGGTATATTTCAATTTTCAATAATAATATTATAGTTAAGGCCCTTGTACTAGGACCACAAGTTTCTTTTACTTTGTGTAGAGAAAAAACCTTTGCTGTCTTTTTCTGGGTATTCTGGTGTTTTGGGCATCTCCATGCCCAAGTGTTTTGTGAAATGGACAACTCTTTCATCCATCTCATTAAACTTCTGGTATATATTACCCAAATCCCTAGTGTTTGATGGGGTTAAAATTGGAAGTGATCCAGCACCTGCAGGTAGATAGATTCTATTGAAATTTACTAAACAGGGTTTAAATCAATAAGGCCAAATAAACTTCTGCATGCATCCTTCATTCAAAGGTGGAAAAAAAATTTAACCCAAGAGCAGGGATATCATGGAACAGAGCAATGGATGAGGTTCGGGTTGAGCGATTGATGGCAAAGCATGGCAAAGATACTCTTCTTGTTATAATTAGAGATTGGCCAACCAGTGTGAAGTATAAAGATAAAGAGGAACTGGTGGCCAGCCTAGAATATCTGGTAGGCATTAATTATTAGAGTCCAGTCGTTATAAAAATGGTATTAAATATCAATAATCAAATGAATGGCAGCTCCTTTCTTTTGTTCTATTTTGTTTGCAAAATTGCATAAACAGTGTTTGCATCTTATGTGATGTGTGTGAGTGTGAATTTCATTCCTGACTTTTAAAATCAGGACAAGTATTCATATTCATTGGTTATTTGGGAAATTAACCGTGCAATTACCTCAATTAGCTTCGCTATATGCAGACTACACATTTCTTTAATCAATGTCAAGTCAGTGTTACATAAAAGTCACCAGAAACACATGTACAATTATCAATTATTGATCAAAAGGTTTATGTAAATGATGATGCTTTTTTCTTTTCTTTTTTTTCATAAATTATATTTGACAATAAAAAATCTGCGATGAAATATTATAAGACATCATGGAACGACGTTTCAACGTTTCCAGAACGTCATTATCAAGTAAAAAAGAAGTAATGAAATAGAGTATATTTATATCGTGAAGATATGAATAAATTAAAAGGCATTAAAAGTTAAACAAAGAGTTTGGCCCTAATGGAGTCGCTCTAAGTATTTAAATTGGGTTTTATTGTTCTTATGTATTACGTCGGATATACGACGCACCATCTGTTTCAACGCATTGCTGATCATTGATATTCTGCCATTGGTCGCCATCTGAGAGATGCCCATGGGAACATTGACTTACTCAATGAGAGCCAGTTTAGAATGCTTAAAAACTGTAGCACGAAATGGGATTGTCTCGTTGATGAAATGTTATACATATATAAGAACAATAAAACCCAATTTAAATACCCAGAGTGACTTCATTAGGGCCAAACTCTTTGCTTAACTTTTAATGCCTTTTAATTTATTCATATCTTCACTATATATATATATACTCTGTTTCATTACTTCTTTTTTACTTGATAATGACGTTCTGGAAACGTCGAAACGTCGTGCCATGTTGTTTTATAATATTTTATCGCAGATTTTTATTGTAAAATGATTTTACCAAATCTTTACTTATTCGAATTCATAAATTATAAATGAGTAATAAATAAGCGATAGACATAACATTGTTTCAACATGGACTTGACAGGATATTTTAATGTGGTATCTTTTTGTAGATTAGCCGCTTCACAGAAATTGTTTTGGAAAGAGACAGTGATGAAGAGTACAGGCTCTACCGTGTGGAGGAAGACCCTGCACGTCCCACACTACTTCACCTCGCTGTGGAGTGGAATTTTCTTCGTGTTACAAAGTTGCTTGTTGAAAAGTATCCTCCACTCCTATACACAGAAACTCAACAAGTCGGAAAAAAGATGAAATATCTACCAGTCGAAAAAGCACTGATATCATACAATGACAAAACAGCAGCTTATCTTATATCACAAATGAAACCTGACAGGTAGGGAGGACATCCTTTTTACAAGGACTTGTTTGCTTCATTCATCAACATATAATGCAGTGCATTTTACAAGCAGTTTATTCTTGGGATTGTGTCATGCTTTACTGACCTTAATATCCATTGTTTTATGCAAAAATAAACAAAAAACAACAATGACAAAATGGACTGCTTATGGTTTGGTAACAAAAGTGAATTCCAAATTCATCCCCTTCTTCTCTTTCACTAAATATTGAAGAAGTTGCACTTTTGTACTCTGTAAAAAGGTATTTGTATGTGTGGTGCAATCACTGACTGTGAGTACCTCAAATACTTTTGTGTATCTGGTTTTTTGAAAATGGTAATTAATGCTTGGAACTTAATGAGCTGTTTAAAAACTTAGTTGCTCTTTATTAAATTGTACTACCAAACATTTTGGAAACTTGACAAATTAAGCAGTTTTAGTTATCAAATGCATTCAAAATGCTGGTGCCATAGTTGAGAAGCTATGTTATACTGTTGCTGTGCTGGAAAGGTCACCTTCATCTTCCTCAATGATCTTTAGAGGTCTTAGCAAGGTCTTTCTGCAATTGTCAGGTGAAGATATTTCAAGTTCTCTTGAAGAGTTCTTGTAAGATCTTTCAAAGATCTTTGGCAGGTTCTTAAGATCCTCTGAGGATTTTTGATGATCTTGGAAGCTCTTTTTGCCAGGGCAGACCTTTCTATTCACACAGATGTCCATTCTCCCTAGAACCCTTCGATACTACAGGTGAATGAGGTAAGAACTTACTTTGTTGTTGAATGGCTTACTTTGTACTTGTGTCTTATCAGGGTGCACGACCTTTTCTTGTACAACGATGTCTTAGAGGAAGCAGCAAAGTTTAGTTTTGGTCATATTATCAGCCACAAAAATCCTAAAACAGGAAAACATGACATGAAGGTAAAATAGTTTTTACTGAAATGTTAATTAATATTCATGTCTGGATCCACAAGAAGCGATACGTCAAGGGCACCCAACGTCAATTTTCGGAAAATATCTGTTCAGAAGACGATTTGAGATATAGAGTTTTCGGAACATTTGTTGTAAAATTTCTTGCTCGCCTGCCTGTCCTAGGATTTTCGAACATCTAAACAAATGGTATAATTGCCCATTTTAAACGGATTTATACCCTAAAAAGGTCACCTAAAACTTTCGGGAGCCTTTTTTCTAGCTGAAATTTTCGAAAAGGTAAGTTTTGATCCCTACAATTCTCGGATCACTAGACTTTCAGCTAGGAAATCCGAACAGATGAAAAAAATTTAGGGGATAAAAATATACCTATATCGACCGTTTAAATACCAAAATACGTTTAGCAATGCTATGTTTAAGTGATTTTGAACTACATTCTCGTTGAGTGCCCCTGATACGTCGTAGTATATATCAATTGTTATTGTTACCCACAAAAATGGCCAATTTGCAACAGCCCATAGTTAATCAACTAACTGTGAACAGACCAAGGCAATCCATTCTGATTCGCCCAACAAATCATGCAAGATTTTCCAGCCTCAAAGCAACCACGAATTCACTTTTCGCTTATTTACGGAAGGACTGTATATTTTAGAGGGCTTAAGCAAGGGCGACGTCGACCAGTACACCACAAGCAGTAGGTTTAATTTAAAAACAATGGCTTTGCACGCCGTGCAAGATCGTTTTACATTTTGGTACATTTCTTTGCCGTTCTCTTGCTGGACACGACGAGAAATGGACAAATTTGAGGTTATGTGCAGCACGTTAGCACCCGCGACAATAGAGTTTTCAATCATCGTGCTTGCCGTCTTTCTTCCCGGCTTCAATTCCCAAACTCTGTGTCTGTGGGTTGAGTTTGTTGGTTATCTACTCTGTTCCGAAGGTTTTCCCCTCCCACCAAATTCAGTGATTCTGCTTTCACTATCTCGCCAATTAGTAAAGCACATGTGCTTAGCTAAATAAGATTGAGACTTAAGTATAGTCATCATCATCATCATCATCATCATCATCCGTAATTATATATGTTTGATAGCTTTGAGAACCTTTGTTTCTTTCCGGAAGAAAACGGTTACAGCTGTTCTCGATCGCCTTGTTATTCCTCATTGGCCTTACATGCCAGAGACGTTTCAAGAACTTCAGGTCACCGACCGAATTGAGCGTGCCTGTAGAAGTGTCCCGGATGATCCTTTGAATTATTATTTCTGGTATCACGTGCTGGATGCTGATGATCAAGGAAGACGACCGTGGGTTGACGAGCCAACTGTGAATAATATGTTTAACCTGAAGTCAATGTCTTGTCTACGACTGATTGCTGACAGTGAAGACAAGGTAGAATACACTGATAAACCGTAAATTAAGAAATCCTCATGCGGAGTTAAACCGTTAGCATTCAGTCCAAGCCACAAATATCTGGTCCATTAATGATGCAGATGCACAAGTTATGAATACTATTTTCATTCGAGGTCGATTGAAAATTGTTTGTTAGTCTGTTGCTGGATTTTCAGTGCCCTAACTTGGTTTATTTAAAAGATACCGTTCATACTGGAGAAGCGAAGTGGTCATTGATTGACCGACAACATCAACAGAACGAAAGCGAGACTTAAAAATTTTAGCGAAATAATGCACCTGACTGCAATCTACAGTTTGTGTGCACTGGATGAAGATTGAATGCACTCACTTTTGCGATTGATGATATCCTAGGCTTTGGGATATCGTGATCAAATAGAGTCAGAGATTGTTAGTCGTAACAATGTAAATCGATTTTATGACAGATTCTTTTACCGCCTATTAAAATACAAGAATGCGTCCTATTACAATTGTAATATAGGTATTGAATGCTGTAATTCCTTTTACCTTTGACTTTTTCTTAGGAAGCAATTCAGCACCCCGTAGTCCGAATGTTAGTTACAAGGAAATGGAAACAGTTTGGGCATTGGTGGTTTTGGTGAGTATCTCGCTGGAAATGTTTTGTCGCAGACAGTTTATTACCTTTCCTTAAGGATGGCTCTTAGGGTGTTGCATTGGTGCTTTGTACTTATTCGCTAAAAAATCTCTACTACTTTCTCAACCAATAAGAAACAAAGAAAACCTATTGGCCATTTCCGAGTTCATGTCTGCCTCCTCTTCAGAGCGAGTCTAAGTACGAAAGATCAGATTGCCGTATTTTTAGAAAGGCCATGAGGACAAATTCGCCCCTTCCAGGTGATCTGTTGAGGTAATTTGGAGGACTGGGGAGAATAATTTTAACGCCGTATCCCTCAACCGCGCGTGGCCTCAGGTGTTGTTTCCAAACTCCCTGCAGTATTTCCATCGGCAAAACTCAACAGATCATTCCGTGTCTACCGCATTTCCTGTTAATGAATGAACATTCAAGTAGACCTGACGAGCTCTAACCTCCCCTCTGCCATGTTGAATTCGGAAACAAGGACGCGCGCGGGTGTGGGATAGGGCACTAAAATTTTTCGTCCCAGTCCTCCGAATTAGGTCACCAGATCACCCGGTTGTGAAGATTTTGCCAGAAAGGAATTTCACCAATTACGCGCTAAGAAAACCAGGCTTCTATCATCCTACAGTGACAACAGAGCTCTTCAAATCGTCCTATGTGAATAGACTTATTTTTAGATATGATATTGATTCCTTGATGTTCTGGAGCTCTTAATTTTTTTTATTTGATTGACTTGTAACTTGAGATTTGTATTTTTATCTTTTGAACGGTTATTATTAAAGGTTATTATTAATAACGGTTATTATTAAAGGCAAGACAAGATAATTAGTTCTACTTTACGTATGAATGAAAACTAGCTTTCATAACGAAAACTTTGCATTTAGACTCGCTTTGAAGAAGAGACAGAGATGAACTCGGAAATGGCCCATTGTGCTCAAACAGTTTCCAGCGCTTTGCACCTGCTGCATTTGCTTGGTTTGAGGTCACTGATTCTTTTGCCGAATTGCGATTGTTGTGATTGGCTTAAGATTTGACATCGGTTTTTAGGTTCTTAAGGTCTCAGGAAACAGGAAAAAAAAAAGGATTTAGGGAAACTTTTCAAAAATTTATCAATAGCAAAAATATTTGCGAGGAGTATAAAACAAATGCAATCTGAAATTTCGTAGCTTGCCGCAACTTTTACAAGATTTTGCAACCTTGTATCTTACTTTGTAGCTTTGTCACTCTCGTCCATTTTTTTTGCCAGCGTTCAAGCTTTGCTGTACATTGTTTTCCTCACTATGTTGTCCTATGCGCTGATTTATGGGTCAACTCAAGATAATCCAAAACAGTACAGTGGCAAAGCGAATGGCCTTCGCTTGATCTGCGAAGTTCTTTCCATCATTTTCCTCTTGTTTTATCTTTCGAAAGAGATCGACCAAGCAGGACGGTGAGTATTTAAGATTGTATCGCTAGAAGAGATGTCTTTAAACCAATTGAAAACCTAGAAATAATTATACTATTTGTTGTTACTGCACCGAGATTGTTTACTGTCCGCTGTTGTTCTGGATGGCTAAGATACCGTGGCAAAGCTAATGGCTAGCATCCTTTCCATCCTTGTTCTCGTGTTTTATCTTTTTGTGGAGATAGGCCGAACAGAACGACAATGTCTAATTCTATTGGTTTGCAAGAAAAAGTGAAATACCTGAAATTTGCTCCAAAAGGCAAGACTGAGTAATTGAAAGATGACTACGGGACTTAAGCAAGGGCGACATCGACGAAAACCTCTTCTTTCCAAAAAGGCCTTTTTT
This sequence comes from Montipora capricornis, assembly GCF_036669925.1. NCBI lineage: Eukaryota > Metazoa > Cnidaria > Anthozoa > Scleractinia > Acroporidae > Montipora > Montipora capricornis. The sequence continues at coordinate 13,241,835 of NC_090893.1, forward strand.
ACCCGAGAACAGTGGTTGCACACGCCCCAAACCTTTTGCAGTTTATCACAATTCTTTGCTGTTGTCTTGTCTGAACCCTACGATAGTTTGTTTCTCTACAAATATTGTTGGTACCAATAGGTGCATGGTTTTCATCGCCGCCATGTTGGTGGACGAAAGCAAAAATCTCCCACTAACTTCTTTTGTTGGTCCACCAGCAATTGTACATTGTACATCTGTTTCTACGGAGATAGGTTGCAAACAATCTACTGAATCCCTAGATACTCTGTACGCATTTAACATGCCGAATGAATTAGAATCATGATATTCGCGAAATTACCACAATAATGCGCAGTTATATTTTCAAAATAGTAGGTTTTCACGTTACTTCATCG
>NC_090893.1:13247208-13264708 GCF_036669925.1 Montipora capricornis
GCAATGTGTGGCGTTCTTTTCCAAATTGAATCTTATAGTTATCTCCGAAAAATGCGTGGTTACCCCCAATTTTCTTTTTGGATACCGAGATCACCTACTAAGTTCCGCTTTCTTCGCATAGTTTTGAACCGCACAAAAATATCCCTGTTAATAAGCACCAGCCATAGGAAATCGGAGTATCTCGAGATGCACAGAACGTTTGCGCAGTAACAATAGTAGGCACCGTCCTTAAAAACGGAAAGAAGCGAGGTGGGTCTGTAGTTATTTGGATCAGTCACATCCTCATTTTTATAGATTGGTATGATTTTAGCATGTTGTAATCTAGACGGAAAAACTCTACTCGTAATTGAATCATTTAACTTATACAATCTTAGGTCTCTCTATTGTTCGGAAAAAGGAGCACACCTTTTATGTCATAACCTTTTTTAAAGTCAATTGGTTTTTTTCATTAGGGAATGGAGAACGCATTTAAAAGATCTGTACAACTATCTTGATTGTCTGGGTCTAATTTTAACCATTCTTGTGATTCCTCTACGGTTTGCTGAAATCAATTCTCAGTGGAGTGTGGCTGGAGTCGGATATTTGTTCAATTTTCTCAGGCTTTTCAAGTTCTCCTGTCTCTCAAGGTACATGTATTGTGCGGAAGTACGGTGCAGTTTGCTCAAATCATTTTAAATGAATTGACTATTGAACGCCAAGAAATCTCATTCCAAAAAACGTGAATAATAAAGCCTTATTTGTATACCAGTGTTCTCTCATCCTGGGCTAAGAAGGTCAGGCTATAAGACAGGGGCAACTAGGATCAAATAGGACTAATCGGTTGTGCCCAGTTCAAATCCGGCTCTGGTCATTGGCTGTTTCGTCTTCGGTAGAATCGAATGTAACTCTAGCCCACTGTGTAAATAGGCAAAAGGTTGGCTCCTCCTATTTGAAATTCGACAGAAGCGTAAGTACAAACAACATACGCAGATGCATTAACTTGTTGGTAATTGGTGCCTTCAAGTTTGTTGTAACAAAGGGTACCAATTACAAAGACGCAACTAAGTTTGCATGCGTATTTTGGTTTTGCTTCTGCTGGTGTCGTAAGTAAGGACTGGGCTATAATCGTTGTTAACCATTGGAATGTAAGAGGGCCTGATAATGTAAACCTACTTATCACATACGGGGCAAAATTACTGATTTCTGATTGGCTGAGACGGAGGGCATTTTCCCTTAATCACAAGGGCACTTTTAGTATCAAGAGGGCATGATTGCTTGATCCTGATTGGTTAACAGTTGCTGTACTGCAAAAACGTAAATTTGGTATCAACCAAGGTCTTGTTCTAATGAGACCAACCAACTTAAGTTGGTGGGGTCGATTAAGATATTTCATATGGGAGGGAAAGCCCATTTTTGATGGGTTGGTGGATAACTTTTTGAGCCTGTTGAAATACAAGAACCACCTTGCACAACATGATATACAGCACCACAGTAACGTTCTCCTCAATAGCGTTTATTTGAATGGTCACACTTTGGGATTTGACCCACATACCGAAAGTAAGACCCAGCTTGAATCACCCTGCGAGCAGAGCCTCCTTTTGTCTTTTTCTTCACTGAGGAGTTACTGAGGAGGAGAAAAGTAGGCTCTGCCCGAATCGCGTCAACTCTTTGAAGCCGCCGCAGCCCGAGCTTCTGGACTAGTCAATCTTGTTTTCTCTCGTCAAACCGGTTATTCCAGTGCGAGCGTCCGTTTAGTGACAAAACCGATGGTTATAATTGAGCCCGCTGTACCATGAAAAACCAAGATGGCGGCGAGATCTGGCATATTAGGCTTGGGTTCGAGACTGTATCCTGGCAACATGCAGCGCATATTCAATAAAGATCTTACTTGATTCATGCAGAGCCTTTCTCGAGAACGCCAAAATCGAGCAAGCAAAAGAAAGGCTCTGCTTGCAGGGTGAGCTTGAATGGGATAACAAATAGAACCAAAAGAACGTTTTGTAATAAGCCCTTTTATCTTCTTTCTGCAGTACTACTGGCTTATATACCAAAACGCTCGCCAAGGTTGTGTACCGGGACATGAGTCGCTTCAGCGTGGTGTTTGTGATCGTTTTTCTTGGATTCTGCGGCGCTTTGTTTATGGCTCTTAAGTCTATAAACAAGCAGGATATGTACTTGTAAGGCTGGTTTTGCTTTTGTGCCCATGAAAGTAAATTCAAAATTAAATTAAGGATATGTCTTATTTGCCAGTCTCGGTGAAACGCAATTGGCTGCCATTTGTTCACTTTCCCTTCGCCTTCGCCAAATTCAACTATTACGGCTGTAACCTATAACAATGAAGAAAACAAGAAAAACTGTGGCCCTAGAGTGAGTCGCCTTCAAAAATTCTTCCAGCTTTTTCCAGTTCGGCTCTTCCATGCTTCATGTCACGAGCCCCTAAGAATGATAACCATGAAAAGTCCAAAACGGCATGAAATTCCTCAGAATTATTACTAGCCTGCGTAGCTGGTGGTTTTTTTTTGCGGAGCGCGAGAGAGAGGAGCGAGAAGGCTGGCGGGGGGTTCTTTGTTTCCCCCGTCCAAGCCTTCGATTGGCTTCGCCGCTCGAAATCTCTTGCGCTCCGCAGCAACAGAACCGCCAGCTACGCAGGCTAAATGTTTCCTAAAAATACATTTTTGCTTCAGGACAATACTTCTTGTTTCCAATTTCAAAATAACACGTATTTTCTTATCCCCTTTGCAAGAAGTTTGTGTTTTTCTTAAGGTCGAAATTCAAAAGAATATTTTACCTTCATCGGGGTAAGAAGTGGTTATATAAATGAAAGCAAAGCGAATGATGGGGTAAGTTTCTTAAGAAACATTGGTGCTGCGTCTGTGTGGCGTGAAACACGAAAAATTTGGTTTATGATGAAACGAGCCGGTTTATAAAGATAAATTGACCACCGTAAGAAAGATCTATGAGCTAACTTTAACTCTAAGCCCATCTCTCACCCAGATAAAACTGCGTGTACTAAACCCGATACAATTTCTCATGCTTAACCTTCCAATACTTTCGTTAGTGTTCTTGCGTCAGCCTTTCTTCAAATCACGTTAATTGTATAAGGAGTCTTTTGCACTTAGTCAGGCTCGTTACAACTCTCTTTTAAAACGAGCCCGAGTGCAACAGATTTCTTTTGAAAATTAGTTTTGATTTAAGTTAGTTTTGGTCCTTCGGTAGCCTTTAGTGCGGAGTAGCTCATTGCTAACAATCGTTTTGGTTCTTATTTTTTCATCAAGGAATTACAGCTGGTTGATGTTGGCTGCTGTTAGAGCTCTTGTTGAACAACAGCCGATCGAGGAAGACTATTCTAAATTCAAGTATGTTTTTGCATCACTAACGCTTGTAAAATTCTTATTACTTTGGGCGACTACGATATGGTTCACATCTTCCAGAGTTAAAACTCTCTTATCTACGATTTGAGCAGTTCTGCTCACGGTGAAAGAACGATTAGCTTGGTAGCCATTTTCGACTCACTTTCATTATTTGCTATCTCGCCCTAATAATTTCAGTCTTGGTGGGCATCTATGAAGAGGTCAATTTCTTTGACTAAATGGACTGACGCCCATTTAATTTTGTGGCCTGGATTTGTGATATGGGTTATACTGAACTCCATTTCCTCCACTCGCTCCGTGCTGAAGCTCTTTTTTCTTTTCACGCAGTTGGCTAGCGATCCTTATCATTCTGGCTTACATGGCGTTGGTGACTGTCATCCTTCTCAATGTACTCGTAGCTCAGCTTAGCTACACATACAGTGAAGCCAAGAGTAACGCCAAGCTGCAATTTGCTATCGATAGGATTGTTATTGTCACGCGCTTGGAGCACAGCAGATTTCAAAGATTTGTAAGTTATTTTAATTTAAAACAAGGTACTACATCTCATTCGAGATGTTAAGAAATCTGCAGTCGGATTGGCTAACCAGCTTATAAAGTTAGGTCTAACAGCGCGCAGAGTCAAGTCAGTCAGATTCTCCAGATAAGACAAATCAAAGGCAAGTGCAATGTGAATTCGTTTAAAACTACAACCCGCCCGAAGTGTGCATTATTGATGAGCAATATGAGTTTCATAGATACGTCTCCTTTTTCTTTGTTAAGCGCTGAATGATTTTGTTGATTCAGGGTCGGTCGGTCACATTAGGCAAAAACATCCTGGATCTGGGTCAGCCTACTTCTTAACAGGTAAACGCTTTGGCCACAATTATGATGAAAAAAGGGATTTTGCTTCGTACACTCCCTTTTCGAGACAAATCTAACTTTGAAAACATACAAATTCATGTAGAGTATAAAGCCTCTCAATTTCTAGCTGTATCAAAAGAGATTTCTTAAAACATAAAACTATAAAAGTTAGAGATAACAAGTTAAACCGACGTTTCGGAGTAGACATCACTCCATTATCAAGGTAAAAATGTTCTATGATGCTAAAATTACAGTATTAAAAACGATTGACGCTAAGAATTAACATAATAAGCACGTGCGAAATTGGCTATAAGAATACTTTAGCACGAATGGAATCCGATTGCACATTGAGGCTAGGCTTAAGTGTTCTTATAAATAACATTTCAAACACTAAGCAATCAAATTTGTTTTTACATTTTTTGAGCACCTCAAAGCACCTCGTGCTAAAGTATTCTTATAGCCAATTTCGCACGTGCTTATTATGTTAATTCTTAGCGTCAATCGTTTTTAATACTGTAATTTTAGCATCATAGAACATTTTTACCTTGATAATGGAGTGATGTCTACTCCGAAACGTCGGTTTAACTTGTTATCTCTAACTTTTATAGTTTAAATTTCTAGCTGGGAAGCAGTAATAATATATATATTTGTCCCGGACAAATTTTTCTTGCCAGCTCGGACACATGTGATAACGTAGTGACTACGTACATCATAAATTGCAGTAGCCAAAAAATAGGCAAAAATAAACATCAGGAGGAATGTGGAAACAGGTGGCCTAACTAGAATATCCCCGCAGTATCATGGCCTGGTATGGGGGTCATAGAGCTCAAGAAATGCCGTTTATAAATTTGCAGTTGCAAATAGAGTCTGTAGTTTTGATGTAACATCTATGACGTTTAGGTCGATCGCACTTTGATAAGCACAGAGAAATGGGGTGACTTTATTACGGGTGTGAATATATAGATGTATCCCACAATTCAAAAGAAAATGATCATCAGTAGGAAAAGAGTACACCGTTTTTTTCTGATCACTTTAGAATCTTCGTGTCAGATATCATATTGAGGGAGAAAGGGTCAGCGAAGGAACCCTGGCCGAAGGTGAATCGCCTGTTGTTACAAATCTCGGCCCAGTTGTTCGAAGCCTGATTAAGCTAACCCTAGGCTACTGAAAACTTAAAATGCAGTTTATTTTCTGATCAAAGAAAAATGTATCCATATAATTGCAAGTCTTGTCATTCCTTAAGCATAAAAAGAAAATGCCAAGGCTTTTATGAGAGCAAAATTTAACACTCGGTTGGTACGTAATAACGGATTAGTATTAATCGGTTTTTGAACACCTGAGCCTTGAAATCAGCGGTGGCTTATTTAGTTTTGCATCAAGGAACACTACAGCCAATTCTAACAAAAAAGGTATTTCGAAGTACATACCACCCAGTTCTAGTTTCTATTTTTTTCCCTTTAATTTGATTGGTTGGGATTGTTTTTAGGGTCAGAGTCCTTTTCATGTTTTCTAGGTTTGGGGCGTTGTAAAGGCTATGAACTGCGTCAGCAAGTGATCCTACAAGAGCAACATGTATGCCGTGCTATGAACTGAAAATAATTTCGTGAGCAAGTTCATAAGAAAGTTCAAGTATCAAGTATAATTTTCTTCTTAGGAAACCTGAATTGTGGTCAAATTATCTTCCCAGCTGAAACTGATTAAAACTAAATGCAAATAGAACTGGATGAATAGATACGTCAAAGTTTCAGTAAATTTGTTGTCTACTTTGTTTTGCAGAGATTCTTGAATACAGTAGTGAGCAGAACCCGTGGGAAACTATGGAGGAGAAACTGACTCTCATTAGGTACGGCTAGAATCAGGTCCGAAGTTATATTTACAATGTTATGACGAATGCATCTCACAGGTAGTGGGAATTAAGTACAAGATCAAAGATTCTTTCTCTAAGCAACCACACCGTTCATACCCATGTTATTTCTGGAATGTTGGTACACACCCTCCACGGCGAACGACTAGGAATCATCGCGAAATGTTACATTTTTTAATGACGCTCTAGCTGCCGTCGCCGTTGCAGTTTTCACTTTCGTAAAAAAGCGATGCCATTTTCAATGTTAAGTTTCCGTTTGCAATAAGGAAAAAATACTTATCTAAGACTAGATTAGCAGTGTATGTTACTTAGAATTAAAAAAAAAACAACTAAAAAGAACCTTGGGAAAAAATAGAAACAAAAAAAATTAGAAAAAGTTGATCGAATGATGACAAACTCGGTTCAATGGATTGAGAGCAAATGCGCTTAACCTATACACTACCGGAACAGCGGTTGTAAGGTTTCAATTTAAAGTATTTAAATGAAGCTAACCCTAGTAATTTATTGAAAGCTAACCGAAGAAAAAGGCTTGGTTACCAAGAATGGCATCGACCGTCAAAAATGACATCCCTTGTTTACGAAAGGGAAATAAGCGTCGCCGTTCTTCTCTGATCGAAAAATGATTGCATCTACAAGCAGTTGAAAAAAAGGTTGAGACACTGAATCTAAAAATTGGCTTTTTACTAAAACTCATTTTCCAGTTTAAAAGAAAAGACACAACACCTTTTCCCCACCCTTTTTTTCAATGTTGATACCCTTTAGTTTGAATGCCAAATGGACATCATAACAACTTTGCTTATGGGGAGGGGGTGGGGATGCTCTGACTTGAATAACGCGCAATGTACGGTTATTAACAGTGAGTGTCTCAACTCTTTTTTCAATTGCTTGTAGCAACCTATCAACAATAGTTTTCACCGTTTCAAAACTGAAGCACTCGGTGCCATCTTTTGGGACCACTTTCGCGCTATGGGAAAAATTCGGAAAATGAAGTCTCAAGATTTTGTTGTGCTTCATCCAGTCGTTGTTGAGATCAGTGGCTTGAGCTCACTATTGTCGTAAACCAACACCAAAGCTATTGCTCTGACCAAAGGCAGCAGCCGCCAATAATGCGATTAACCGGTCAGGTCAGAGACTAATAGACCATTTTAGAGTTATAGCGAAGTTACCTGGCCTAAGAATGGAAGCGAGGCTACCGGTGACAAACCTTTCTTTCAAATGTTTTAGTATCGACTAATTAGAATTACAACAACATAATTTACATGATAAAGAGAGTGAGGTCTGTAGCAATACAAGGTCTCCGGCTGCCTTACAGCCATTCATAGGCTAGGTCACTGAGCAAACAAGTACAACATATATTAAGGGTGCGTCCGATTGACCGTATGCCGGAATAGGAATACATGGAATAGAAGTTAGAAATCCTTCGTTTTTACGGAGATCCACATTAAAATTGTCAAACATCTGCTAAAATGCTAGTTTATAAGTATCTTCATTATCCTTTCTGCTTACCGTTTTAATCCCTCCACGTATTCTTATTCCGGAACAGGGTCAATAGACCGATTCGGTTAACTCATTGTTGTACCCAATTTAAATCTCTCGAGGTTAAGGTTCTTCGTGTGTGGCATTTGCATGGACAATGAAGTATTCACATTTAATTGATACGGAATGCTTGGAACAAAACATTTAATTCCCAAAGAATTTGAAGTGGGTACAATATTGAGTTAGCCGAATTGGTCTATCGAATGCGACCCAAAATTCAGTCCTAGACAAAAGGCATCATCTCGAGGCGTAGGGGAATAAACTCATAGAAAACTTTATGTTTATTCCCCAGAACCTCGAGATGATACCTTTTGTTGAGGACTGAATTTTGGGGCGCGTTCGAGATGATGCCTTTAGTTTAGGACTCAATTTTAATATATCGAAATTGGTCTATTTACATGTAATTGGTAACAAGGGTTGCTCGAGATTTTAAGCCAATCACTAAGCGTAGCAAGTTGAATTGCATAATTATTTTCGACAATCAATTGATAATTGCCTTTGTGTAATAATTATCATATGCTTTTTCTGTTTTGCCACATTTTTTAGGGATTTGATGAGAAAAGTGGTGCGAAAAATGATATACTGTCGCTAGACATGATGGGATCCAATATACAATCAGCATATTTGACGAAGAAGTGTTTTTCGAATGAAAATTGGCCATGGCTTAAAGGCCTTGAAATTAAATGTTGTAAGTTTCGCTGTATTTTCGGTCTTAAGAACGCGTTTTCTTAAAATATTGGCCTTCCGGTGAGTGGTTTAATTTCATTATTTTCTCTAGAGTCCTTCCATTTTTCCTCTCTAACCAGAGTGGTGATTTTCGAACGTTAAACCCCAACAATATTTAAGAATGTGAGAATGCAATCTTTCGAGAAAAAGCTGTAAAATAGTCGAGCTGTAGAGTATTTCAATTAAATTATAAGGTGTCAGTTTAGAAAGTAACAAAAGGGTGTGTGCAGACTGAATTCGAAGTTCTGATGATTTTCGAATGAACTACCATTGTTTTGGATTGAAGTTTGCGCAAAAAGGGCGTGAGCAAAACACGGCCTCCATGTAGATTACAAAAATTTGGTTTTATAAACGGAGTTGATAAAGTAAATTGGCCACCGTACAGAGATTCCAAAAGCTGACGTTTCGAGCGTTAGCCCTTCGTCAGAGCGAATCCAATTCGCTCTGACGAAGGGCTAACGCTCGAAACGTCAGCTTTTAGAATCTCTGTACGGTGGCCAATTTACATTATCAACTCCGTTTATAAAACCAAATTTTTGTATACTACTTCCCCACCGACGCAGCACCACAGTTTCTTTAGAAACTACCCCTTCCTACATGTAGATTGTTTGAGTTCACCTAGGTGACCAGACCTATGGCCGGTTGTTGTGTGTTGACACGGAAGTGTTTATCGTTTTGAAAACCTATTTTCAAAAGCATTATTCAAACTAACCATAAACAAGGGGCCTTAATTTGCTTCCTTTCGTTTGCACCGATGTGCTGTGTATCGTATTATACGTGAGTTTTCACGTTTACGTCTTGCCGCCATGTTGGTGGACGAAGATTAGCTTCTTTTGTTCGAACACCAGCAATTGTACGTTACACCTTTGTTATCTATGTCTGTAGAGATTCGCTGAAAACAGCCTGAAGGGCCCAATGATTCACTGATATGGTGTCGAGAGAGAGAGAGAGAATAATGGGAGTAGATACGGACAAGTATCGCATATTACAACCAAATTCAGAAACCAATTAACACAATTTGCAAGAACTTTGGGACCTACTCTATAGCTGGTTTGCAACCAATCCCTAGTGAGACAGATAACAGTGCTGCAATGTACAATTGTTGGTGGATGAATAAAAGGAGCTAATGAGAGACCTTTTGTTTTCGTCCACCAACATAGCGGCGATGACGTTACGTGAAAACGACCTATTGGCTGGTGAAGTTATCGTAACTTGATAGCGTTAACAAGTCAGTAAAACAAATACCGTTTCTTAATTAATACCATAGGGATTGAGACTGCAGACGTGAAAGGTGAGTTTTTGCTCAGTGATCTGCGGCTGTTGTGTGAATCCGAACATTCCTTGAGAAAATCTCGCCTATGCTAATTACAAGCCAACTATTTATCTGCTCCCATCTCATGACTACTGGCTTCTTTGGCCTTATTCATTAAACAAAATTATGTAAGTCTATGTCTAGGGCAGCCAATCCACAACGTAGACTTCTTTTATAACATCCGATTCGTTAAGTGGTCTTTTACCCTGCCCTGTGGATTTTCATTTCCGTGCGAAGAGTGACTACGGTGTGCACCTTCAACACTGCTGGTAGTTCACCGATTCTGGTGAGTAAAACCTCTGCAAATCATGTTTTGTTTCTCGTTTTGCCTAAGCATGTATTGAAATAAACAAATACCACTTGCGCTCAAAGTAAACTTGTTTTGAGCCGTGTTCTTCTTGCTACCAAGGGCACCATAGTCGTTTCATAGAATGTTAACTATATTCGCACACCGAATTAAATCGAGGACTAATTTTCAGAAGAAGCCTTGTCTGTATTTCCAGTTCTTGACAAATAATTTATTTTTTGCTTACGTGCTGTCATGTACCATACGCCTTCTTGCCGGAAATATTACGCAAAGCCGGCCACCATTTGCTGGAGGGAATAGTGCAGGCCATAACATGGGGAAATTTGTACCCATCTTTTTGCAAAATAGTGTGGAACTATATACAATATTTTCTGAGCAAACAATGGTCGTGAGTCGAGGCGCACGGTTTGCAGAAAAGCCCGACAGGTCTAACCATTTGCAGATGTCATTTCAAAGGTAGCACATTCTTCCTAATTATTTATAGACCCTGAGTGTTCGTTCGGCCGGCGCTCTCGAACAGTAGTCCGATGCTCGAGTAACTGCGCCAAATCAGATGCAATTTGTCGTTACGTCTTTGTTGAGTCTATTATTACAATACAGGAATTCTGGGATTTGGGGTTTGAAAACTAAAATAAGTTACATCAAAATTATCGAATAGATACGGAGGCTAACACAAACTATTCGATGTAATACCGCCCAGTTTATTTGTTATCTAATAAGGAAGATATCTGTTTACAAACATCGCTTTTGTTATTCAAATGTACCAACCACAGGCGCTAAAGACCCTTTGTTTCAACAACCAATGAGGCTCTCGTTGAATGACAATAACTGACGTCAACGATATCTTCCCTATGGCTGTTCGCGCGTCGAATCCTAAAGTTTCATCGAAATATTTCAGAATTAAAGTGCCGAGTTCACGAGGTTGTTTATTAAGTTGCTCAAAAATAGCGGGGTCTTCATAACTGTACATTAGTTTGACTTCACTGTTCCTAATAGGCCATTTCCGAGTTCATGTCCGCCTCGTCTTCAAAGCAAGTCTAAGTGCGAAGTTTTTCTTATGAAAAGTAGTTTTCATTCATATGCAAAGTAGACCTAATTATCATCACAAAAATTTCGGACATGGACTCGCTTTGAAGAGGAGGAAGACGTGCACTCGGAAATGGCCTATTACTTCCGCGGTATATCAATTTATGTTAATAGTGTTTAATTATGCATAAAGAATTCATCGTCAGTCTTTCGTCCTTTTTCCATATTTTATATAAATAAGTTAGTGACTTCCATTTAACGAAAATTCATATTTTCAACGACTTTATTGTCATTATTACTGTTTTTTTTTTTCGGGCGAGTCTCAGGAATGGGAAACGCGGAGTCAGCCAAAAAGAAGAAGCAAATTATCATGGCATCTCAACCGAGGGGAGAGCCATCGGAAGAAAGAAAACAAATCCACACTAAGAGTGTCCTCCTTCTTCACAAGTCCAGTACGGCACAGTTAAAAATAGTGAGGAATTTCCGTGATGCCCTCACCGCGAAGACAGATGGAACCGTTCATGTGACAGATTTCGTGAACATCGCTAATAAACACGAAATACCCCATACTCAGGCGTGGCTAGATGAATTACATAACGCAGTTTTATTCTGCCTCACTTCCGAAGCGATTGAGCAGTTCCGCACGATTATTCTCGAAAGAGGATTCGCTGATCCAAATGGCCATCTTCATCCAAAGGTGTTTAGTGTTTCGTTTGGCGAAAGTCTTGCTTCTGAGTGGCCTCCGAAAGGAATGAAAAAGGGTTCGAAGGATTTTAGGGATTTCCACTTTGGGTTTTCGGATTTGGAAAAGCTTCGCCCTCACGATTTTGAAAGGTCGCTTAGAATGAACTCGCTTGTTGCCGCTATAAAATCAACACGCTGAATGGTTTGTTCTATTTTCCATTCCTCTATTCAGCGTTAGTTTATACCATTTTCCTGAAAAAAGATTATTTATGAGACCAGTGTGAACGTGGTTGCATTTCATCGGATATTGAAAAAGCGGAAAGTCATAGATTCAGGAATCGGCAAGGTTGTAAGTTTCTTTTTGCAAAAATTTGCAATAAAATGACAGGAGATAAAAGGTCTGCCTTTGTAATTTAATTTAAGTCTTCATGGACACGTTTCCTTCTCGGTCCTTGTTTATAATCTCTGTGGGTTGTTAATTGCACCCACACATGATTCGAATAGTAAGGTTTAGAGTTTACGGTGTTGGGTTCTGTTCTCTCCTATGGCCGTCTTGGTAGTGACCTTTCAATTCAAATTCAAATTCTTTCATTGTTCACACTATTGTTGGTTTGCATACGGCCATGTTGGTGTACAAAAAAGGTTTGCATAATAATAGAATCAAATTCCCAAAAGACAATTTAATGCATTGTTCTGTACACCACTGAACATGGCCGCCGTGACGTCAGATGCAAACCATCAATAAGTATTTTTACACACAGATTATATTGTAAAAGAACATAGAAGAAAAGAGTAGGGACATACTGATAGAAAATTTGTTTTTAAGTGCACAGTGTCCAGAGTAGAAGAGCTGTGGATAACGCCATGCATGAACAAATAGTGACGGCTTAAGAATCACGTTAAATGATTATAGCTCGGAAGGACTGATGTCGTATGATGCAGCGTAATTTTAATACTTACTCAACCAAATCTAGGCTTGAACGGGGCTTGAACCCATGACGATTTTTTTTTCAGGTTTTCTTCCCAACTGCTTAAGTTGCTGCTTACTGAACTGCGAATTGGTAGTGTAGTGCGCAGGGTACGAGTAGAGAAAACATAAGTTGAGGAAGAAATTTGGGAAGTCGTTTACAAGACAATAATCACTTTATTTAAGTCTCAAGGTTATTTAGCCGAGAAAGAGTGCTCTAGTAATAGTAGTAGTAATAGTAAGACCTTATTTCAACACGTAAAATCGTCAGTTAAGCCATTTACAACTGCTTTACGTGATTGCCATGTGGGAATCCGATATGCTGGAGATCGTCTTCAAGTTTCGCTTAAATTGATCGACAGATCTGACATTTTTTAAGCGATTAGGCAAGTTATTCCATAATGTGGCCCCTCTATTGGTTAAGCTTCGCTTTAAATAATTAGTTCTAGGTTTTGGCAAAGCCAGTTTTGCCTCAGGTTTCTCAGGTTGTAATTAGAGTAATAATGAGTGAAAAGACGTTCAAGATAATTCGGGGCATATCCATTCCTTGTCTGATACATCATTAAGGCTTTCCGTTTCTTTCGTCGAATTGATAGCCTCTCTCCTCTTTCCTTTTCCATCAATATTTCTTTTGCATAAAGCTGGACAAGGCTTAACTTCAGTAAACTGTCGTATTAGAAAGCTGTCAGATGGTCAGAGTGCACGCTTAAATTTGTGGTGAAAAAGAAGTGAGGGAACTTGAAAATGATCAATATGTCAGCTTTCAAGCCAGTGTTTCTCGATTCCCTTTTATTTTCTCCAATCTTTCTGGGTTTAGTATTTTTCTAGTAACCTCATGTCTTCTCATGTACGCAATGCGTGCCTATTTTTTCTTTGTTATTTTCGGATTGGCCCACTCAGTGCCCTCTGTTTTTATGTATCACAGGCAACCCAGTTTCCGCTCACGGAGCGTCTAGTTTACCTTGTAATTAGTGTGCTGATGCACTTTGTATCTACTTTTGATTGGAGTAAACTAAAAAATAAGAATCTCTCATTTTGTGCTTTGGAGTCGATCAGCCAACGCACTTGTAAAGACGCTCCGGAGTAGCTCAGTGCAGGAAAACGCACAGCCACTGAAGCACGTAACTCTCCCGTCATGGTATCCAGGGGCCCGTTTCTCGAAAGTCCCGAAAACTTTTTGGGCCCGAAAAGCCATTTGTGAAACTGCCAACCGCTTAAGCCGATCTTTTAACATGTTTTCAAGGTAACAGAAAGAAAAATAACTGTGAAATTTGACGACTTAAATTTTCTCCGTTCTGGAGATACAAAGGGAATTGTGACGACCGAAAATGGCCCGTAAAGTTTCGGGACGTTCGAGAAACGGGCCCCAGGGCCCGGTTGTTCGAAAGCCGATTAACTTAATCCGGGATTAACTTAAACTTTTGTTTCATGTTTTCAACTTTTTGATGAAAGTATCTTTTGCTTATTTTTGTTTTTCAAGATTGACTTCTTCTAATGTAAAGTTTTGCCGAATATCATCAACAGCGTTTAGTATATTAGAGAGAAATAAACTCCTTAGTTAATTTTTAATCTGGGATTAACGTAATCGGCTGAACAACCGGGCCCAGGCTTCCAGCTTGCGTCTTCTTGACGCGCGCGCGAGTGGCGTATTTTCAAACTCTTTAACGTATGAGTGGTCGATATAATCCGTTGAAGATTTCCTGCAAATTTTTTGTGTCAAAGAATGGCTGCAACGGGTTACAACTTTTCAACGTTTCAAAAGGTTGAAATGAACACTGAAACGGAAGGTCATGATTTGGAAGAGCCTTTCGACGAAGACTTCTGGTTGAGGGTAAGATTCGAGGTTGCAGATTCAAGTACCATGGTCTTGTACAGTAAGAACTTAAGTTTAGTGGGTTTTCCCCAAATTGATAAGACGACATTCAAAAGATTATGTTCATCGCTTTAAAAATTAATTAGTATTATGCAATTTAGTACCTCCTTGTTTTGGTGTTAACTTATAATTTTATTCAACCTCGACTACTTTCCAGCAGTTTTAAATAGCTCTCAGTTAAACTTATAATTTCGGTGTTTTCTGCCTACGTAAAGTGTCTAATGCCCCATTCACACCAAACCTTAAACATGTTTAGTTAAACACGGTTTCAAAGTGTTTTCTTTTTAAATCATGTTTACTGACTTTTGTTGACTACAAATTTAGTACAGGTCAAAGCATGTGTTGAAACAAACCTGATCGAATCTCATGGAAAAGCCAGTCCTACATTTTTCTGTGACTGATTTTTATTTTGTTAAACCAAGTTTATAGTTAAACATGTCTTGTTGGTGTGATTGGGGTATAAGATTAAAACGTAACAAAAGTAGCTTTGTTCAGAGTTTTCATGGGTTGGTAATAATGCATGAAGTGAATTAAAATTCGAATATACTTCGCAACGACACGCAGATCTTGAAGAACAAGTTTAAATGACGATCATTCATACTGGGAAATGTAAGGATTTTTTATGGAATCCATACGGATCTATTACAATGCGTTTTAAGTGGGAATTGACATTAAATTTGTCCCTTTTTTAACAATTTTTTTTAATGATTTTATTGGTAAGCGATAGTTTTATGTTAAGGTCTTTTAAATTAAATTATGTAAAGAAAGAAAAGTTAGGCTACACAGTGCCACAAGGAGGGCCGGTGTAGCTTACAGCTGTAACAAAAGAGTGGTCAATGTTGTGGGTCTTCAACAAATTTTGACCACTGTGATAACGAATATTGTTACATAAAGAACTGCAATATTCAACACCAAAGAAAGTGTTTATTTCAGAGCGACACCAAAATCATGAAAACATTAATGCAGGAATCTTGCTTGATTAAAGAATTGTAAAAACAATTTCAATGGCCTTCACAATGTTTGTGAATGATAAGTTGTAGCTAGGTTACCTGGCCTAACAATGGAAGCGAGGCTGCTGGCGACCCTGATTTGATACTTTTCTGATGTTCATGTAGACTACTTAGAATTACAACAACGCAATCTACATGATAAAAGCAGCGAGGTCTGTATCAATATCAGGTCACCGGCAGCCTGGCAGCCATTCATAGGCTAGGTTACTGAGCAAACAACTGTAAAATGGCCTATTCAAATATGAATATTAATTGAGACATTTTGTTAATCAAGATCTTGTCTCAATGTACACCCTTTTATTGTTTTCAATCACCTCACCTTTACTCGTTATGATGTTTTAGAGTTTTTCAAAATTGCCTGAGCCATAGGGGAGGGCAATTTGAGAACTTTCAAAACATCATGAGTTGCTGTAAATCATGAAATGCATGAGCAAGTTCATACAATTTTTTAATTATGTATTCAACAAAATTACTATGTACTCAATTGCTGTTTCCATAGCAACTTCCTATTACACACTACGTATTTTCACTCTATAACCTATTCATGCTTTCGTCATTGACTAATCAGAAATGTGACATTTAGTTGAGTACCGGTACATGTATATAATAAAAATAATGTATCCTCCTGATGATATCTAGATATCTATCTGTGTTTCCTTCAATCAAAGGTGGAAGAAACAGTTAACACTCAAGCTGGAATATCATGGAACAGAGCTATGGATGAGGTTCGCATTGAGCGATTGATGGCAAAGTATGGCAAAGAGACTCTTCTTGTTATAATTCGAGATTGGCCAGTCAGTGAGAAATACAACAACAAGCCAGAACTGGTGGCCAGCCTGGAATATTTGGTATGATAGATCAAAGGTTATAAGTAATTGATGATTTTTTTTTACGAAGAATCTTGGAATATTAAGGATAAAGTCATCACACCAAATGATAGAGGTACATTGCTTAGCTTGGAAAAAGTCATAACTAATGATGTACATTGCACAGCAAGGTCATATCTCTGAGATCTAATAAATTTCGTTTGCTATATTAGGCACAAATTCTTAAAGTTTTGAGTAATTTTTTGACTTCTCTTGATATGGTTGATCCTCTTCACCAAATCTTGGGACTCCTCACTGACAGGTAAAATTGCCTGGCTGTAGACAGAGTTTTGAAGCAAGCAGAGTACTTTAGGATCAACTAACTTACCTACAGCACTTCAACCAAATCAATATTGCTACAGTTAGTGGCAAAAAAACTATGGTATTGATGCACAAAATATGGGCATTATCTCAGGCTTCTTGAGTTTGTTCAGGAGAAATTAGTTTGGTTGAATTGGTGGTTCCTTATATGAGGTATGATCTGTAAATTCTCTGTCCCCATGGAAACATCACTTCAATAATTATTATTGTGCTTTAATTTGACTCTACATGTAGATGGAAATAGTTCTTTTGGAAGGTGTTTGTTATTTATGGGACAAAAGAACACTGGGAAAAGTTGCTTTTAATGCTCAAATGTTACAGACACTGGTCAAGTTCAAGGCTTCTACACTTTATATATTAAGTAAAATATGAATAGCTTTTCAACACTGATGCTCCAAATAATTCAGTGCTTTATTAGTGATAATTCAACAGCAAATGATCTTAAAATGGCATTTTTTGTAGATAAGTCGCTTCTCCGAAATTGTTTTGGAAAGAGACATGGATGAAGACTACAAGTATTACCGTGTCGAAGAAGACCCTGCATGTCCAACACTTCTTCATCTCGCTGTGGAGAGGAATTTTCTTCGTGTGACGAAGTTGCTTGTTGAAAAGTATCCCTCGCTTGTCTACACAGAAACCCAGCAAGTGGGAGATGAGAGGGAGTATTTACCGGTAGAAAAAGCACTAATGTTGAACAATGATGAAACAGCAGCTTATCTTATATCACAAATGAAACCTGACAGGTGGGTGACTTGACTTTTATAACATTTACAGGTAAAAAGATTGTTTTATTTCATTAAGAAGTTTACCAAGGACAA
>NC_090893.1:13269708-13279708 GCF_036669925.1 Montipora capricornis
TTCCTTTTTTTCTTCAGATTTTGAAAGCGTGTTCGCTTAACACCTAACTGGCAAAATTTTGAGATTTGAAATTTATCCAAAGGCTGTTTATTTTGAGTGTAAGTTTTGGATTTCACGGTCCGCCATTACTCACGTTCAAAACTGGCTGATTGGACCTCAGAGGGTTGGATCTAGAGAAAGTGACGTCATTTACTCACTAGCTTAAAATTTCAGCGTGTAAACGCAATTATTATATATGCAAAACACGGGTTTAAAAGTCTGAAAGCCCGAAATTCTCGTGCTGCATATTAATTCAGCCGCGTACACACGCGTTGCATTCTTAAACTTGTGAGTCTTTGACGTTAATTAATCCTCGACCCAGCTCTCTCAAGATTTTAAAGTTAGTAATGGCGGACCAATAAATAAGAAAATTCCAGTTAAAATAAACAGGTGTCTTTTTAAAATCAGAACTTAAAACTTGGGTCAGTTAGTGTTTAGTTAACATAGTTTTGAAATCCAAAGAAAAGAAAGAATTGTTTTTTTGGTCGTAGTGCCACTTTAACCGAAACGTTCATAAAAAGTTTTTTTTTGTCAGTCAAATTTTTAATTCTTTTACAGTCATACTCATTGTGATGACTGTTAGCGGTTTGTTACAGTCAGCAAAGGTAATATTGTCCCCAGATAGGCTCACGGGGCGTACATTAGTCAAAACGTTGACAAGGTCGGTCAAGGGTTCGTGAATCCAACATGTGAGTTATTGAATTCCAAGGAAGGAGGCTCAAAATCGACGACAATTCCTTTCTCGGAAGAAGTATGAAAAATCCTCTATCCGATACGACGGTGACAATTTCAAAACGGATGGAGTTATTTAGTGAAGAAAAAAAAAACATTTGTCGACGTATGCGAATTTTCGCCTTAGTCAGGTGGTCAACCTCAATGGCTGGACAATTGCCATGTTTCGTTAAATTCATGTTTCTTATTGAATACTACCAAATTTGACCAAAAAGGTTGGTTTCTTGCCCTCTTTATCTGCTGTTCCGTGCACGAAAGTTAACTGAAAGAAAGAAACTTTATTTTACGAGGAACACGCATTTGTACACAGGTATATTTTCTCCTAGGGCCCAACTAAACTGGAGCCGGAAAGACCCTTTAATTCTGAATGAGCTACACTGAAAGTTGAATTGAGATAGTGTTCAATTTGGGTTATTACCCGGTGGTCACCCATTTAGATATCAACCGGCGAAACAAATCGAAGCTATCTATCTGTCTTTCGTGAAAGATTTGGAAAGCTGACGTTTCGAGCGTCAGCCCTTCATCAGGGTGAATAGAGGAATTGTGGGTGTTGTTGGTTTTTATGAGAGTGTGGAGGAGCTTTGCCAACTGTCTGTCCGCTAAACAAGACTTCTTTTCAATGTATATTTGGAATGCGGGTTATAGACGAATGAAAGAGGAGATCCTCTCACTTGGCTGAACAATTTAAGCAATTGTCTCTTTAAGACGTCTGAAAATGAATTCCAATAAATTGGGCTCATGAGCCGATGAAATTGACCTGCCCCCAACTGAGTGGCTTAGAGCATTGCAACGGCATCGCAGAGGTCATGGCTTCGAATCCCGTGCCGGGGAGCCACCTGACTTTTTCAGGTGTCTATAAGTCAAAGACAATTGCTAAAATTGTGCAGCTTAGTGCGAGGATCACTTCTCTCATCAGGAGTTTTTTTCGGTGGACATTTCGGAATTTGGTCCTGCCATACTTTTCTATAGGCTCGCACTGAAATCCGTTATCACACAATTATAATAGATATTATTCCATTTATTCTGTGAAGCCCAAAGTATTATTAAGAAAATGGAAACTATCTAAGTTTTTTGGCTGGTGACAAATTTGTTGTAATCGCGACACGTAAAACTACGTGTATGTGATTGTTTTCTCCCAAAATTCTATTGCCGATGACAATTTGATATTATATGTGTGACGCAGTTATTTCAGTTGTGCCTTTGAACCCCGCGGGAAAGCTTGTCACGAAGACCATTTTTGAGCTAATATGAAGGGCTTCATTTCATCCGTGTATGTTTTGTAAGTGCAAAACCTGCACACTAAAGAAGATAACGCTTTGGTCTCATCTGTCATAAATAGCTCTTAAATTTTTCAATGCCTAAGAAGCTTGTTTTTGTCCTCAAGAAAACGGTTCTAGCTGTGCTCGACAGCCTTGTCAACCCTCATTGGCCTTACATGCCAGATAAGTTGCAAGATTTTCAGTTGGGAGAGATCAGCGACTGTATTGAACGTGCGTGGAGCAGTGTCCCGGAGGACCCTAAGAATTACTACTTCCGTTATCACTTGTTGGATGCTGACGAACAAGGAAGGCAACCAAAAATTGAGCAGCAAACTGTCAATAAAGCGTTTGACGAGAAGTCCATATCTTGCCTTCGGCATATTGCTGAGTGTGGGGACAAGGTAAATCATCATCTTACGGTGCATGTGAATATTTCGAAATCTTGACACACTGACCACATCGAACTGTCATGAAGTCATCCCACACCACAATTCTTCCCCTCAAACATCTTTTGAAACTAAAATTCACAAGCTATAAAGTTTCACCATTTCATGCAAGTCCCAGTTGTCAGTTACGCTTCTCAAGGGATTTATGGCGCCCTTTC
The DNA here is from genome assembly GCF_036669925.1 of Montipora capricornis. Lineage (NCBI taxonomy): Eukaryota > Metazoa > Cnidaria > Anthozoa > Scleractinia > Acroporidae > Montipora > Montipora capricornis. The sequence goes on from NC_090893.1 coordinate 13,272,343, forward strand.
AAGCCAATCAACCATTGTTTGAAGTTTTACCGTATGAAAAGAAGGTTTTGATGAGGCGGTTTTTGCGCCTGTGGTAGCTTGAAGGAAACCAAAACCACTCAATGCCGTGGGACTTTCATATTGATTTACCTTGAAACACAGTGATGATTTCCAAATTATTTTTGAAAATGAAGATAGAGAATTTCTTTTTTTGGTCAGGGTGGCATCATGATCTCGAACATTGAGCTTGACGACAAGGGCTATTCACCTCGGTCTACTTGCCATGACATGTTTCGCGGTAAATGTGAATCGCAGTGTCTCCTCTTAAATTTTACCTTGTTGACCTTTCCTTGTCAGGAAGCAATCCAACATCCCGTTATACGGATGCTTGTCATAAGAAAGTGGAAGAAGTTTGGGCACTGGTGGTTTTGGTGAGCCATGTGTGTGTTGAGTTTGTTGGTACTCTAATCTGCACCGAAAGGTTTTTCCCGGAGTACTCCGGTTTTCCCCATTTCTCAAAAACCAATATTTGATTTGATTTGTTCCGATTTCAGTTCATTGTAGTCTCCTCAACTAGTAGAGCACTCGTGCACGGCTAAATAAGCTTGAGACAAAAAGTGATTATTATTATTCCTATCTTTATTGGATCATGATTTTCGGGGAAGAACTTTAATGACAATTCGAGACCCAATGGTGAGTACTTTGTTGCAATATCTCGGGCCTCTTTATCCAACAATAAGAAACTGAACTAAGCAAAACCAATTGCTACTTTGATGCTCTGCGTTTTCGTGTACCGTTGACACCCGATATATTAATCTGATTTGCTTTAAATAGGCTCGTTTCTGCAGAAGTAGCTACGTTGGCTTATGAAAGAAACTGACACGACTTCTGATCTCTTTTGTAACTGACCAAATTACTATTTTACATTATAATTATTTTTTTTCTCAGTCGATGATAAAACTGGGCTCAACCTGTTACAATATTTTTGGGCTTACACTTTATGCCTTCCTTTTTCTTTCTAGCATTCAAGGAGCCTTTTACATTCTCTTCCTTACCGTGTTGTCTTTCGCACTTATTTATGGCTCAACTCAAGACGATCCAGCTAACTACAGTGGCAAAGCCAATAGCCTGCGCTTGATCTGTGAAATTATCTCCATCATGTTTCTCACGTTTTACTCGTTTAAGGAGGTCGACCAAGCGGAACGGTGAGTCACAGGGTTAAATGTTAGCCCCTGGCTAAGCAATGAAATGTTTCCACATATTAGAGGGCAGATATGGATTGTCTTAAAAAGAGCCAGGAAAGGAAAATCCGGGCTGAGAATCCATGACAGATACTCCATTGCGCTAGTCGCTGCTTTACAACTGAGCTATCAAGCCATCTGTAAGCTGGTCAATTACATGTTGATTTTAGATTCTGAAAAAGGTAAAAGTAACATGAACAATATTTTTGACTATGCCAATGAGGGCTCATTGAATAATATTTATAGATATAGCCAAACCTAAAAGCGGAGCTCCCGTTTCTAACCCCGGAAAGCGATATAGTGTATATGGAAATAATTATGCTTTTGCACAAAGAACAAAAGTAATCGTCATTGGCCGTGTTTTTACGAGCGGATTCAGAGCTACCTTAACTTTTCAATTATTTAAGGTAGCTCTGAATCCGCTCCACAGAATTTTTTTAAGCTTTGCAGAGATTTTCATCTTAACCTGCTGATCATTTTGTGCGATGAAAAATTGGGGTCACCGAGTTCGTTTTTGAGATGTGAGCAGCTAAAGCCAAAATATGGGGTGTTTTTGCAGGGCCTTCCTGTTGCTACGGTAACTTTTACATGAAAAATGACCGAATCTTTTTTAGCAATAATTGGTGTTTGATATGGTACCACAACATTGCTGTTAAGTGATAAAGCGTTGTAGTGTTAATCCTTCTAATAAGAACGTGTCTTTCAAGTGTTGAAACTGGTTTGAGTCACAGTCGGTTACGGTTGTTCAAATTGGGAATACAACAGGCGTGCTATGTTCATTATTTTATTATTGTATTTGCACGTGCTCTCCCCTCATTTAATCTTACCCGTGAAAACACGTATAATTGTAAGGTCGCTCAACAAAGTCTGCAAACAAACCACTTTCAGGAATATTAAGCGAGACAACGACTGTCGTGAAAACACGGCCATTAGTGTACTAGTGCAGTTTACAGTGATCAAACACCTCTGTACTGACAGCATGGTAAACAAACAAGCCTTGCAAACAATAACCAACAATCTCAATCAACAACTCAAACTGAAATTACATGCACAGTAATGTCGTTCACAACGTTTTCGGTTTTGACTGATAATCTTTACACCCTCTCTATTCAGTTTAGAACAACAGCAAAAATTACTAATTAAAAGGTCAAGGTAAAGGGTAGTAATAGACCTAATCGGCTGACTCAATGTTGCACCCAATTCAAACCTTTTGGGAATAAAACGTTTTGCTTCAGGTATTTTCCACATCATTTAAATATGAATGCTTCATTATCATGCAAATACAATGCACAAAGAATCTTAATCTCGGGAGATGTGAATTGGGTACAACATTGAGTTAGCCGATTACGTTATTCGCATTTCACAGTCAAACAAAGCGGCCCACGACTGAACATCCATTGCACATAAAATGCCTATAAATCGAAACAGTTTCCACGGTAATCATGATGAATTCAGTTACATCGTAATCATGATGAATCATGATGAATTCAGTTCCATCGTCTGAGGCCAAGCTGTTTTGAGGTCTGTTAGCAGCGCCATGCAGGATATCGGCCTACATTGGAACCCCAAGAAATGCAATGTCCTCCATGTCAAGAGGGGCAACCAAGTGCAAGATGCGGTGGGGATGAAGCTGGACCAGTCATCAGTGGTTGAGAGCTTCAAGCCAGGGACCAGTTATAAGTTCTTAGGAGTTCACGAAACAGTGACACAAGATGAAAAGCTGGCCCTTGAGAGCGCAGCCAAGGTGTATCTGAGAAGGTTATCGGTGATAAGGTCTAGTCCTCTGTCAGATATTAACCGAGTAAGAGCCAGCAACCAGTACACAATGCCAGTCCTAATGTATCTGATGTGGACTCAACACTGGCCAATTACAGAATTGAGAGTTATCTACAAAGAAGCTAGAAAGATCATCTGTGAAAACGGTGGGAAGCATCCCTTAAGCTCGACGGCGATAATGTATTTGGCAAGGGAGAAAGGGGGCGTGGCTTGCGCTCGGTTGAGCGCGAATACAAGTTGACCAAGATCAAGGCAGCAATGAAGCTTTGTCAGAACATGGATCCCTCTATGAGTGCAACAGTTCGAAGAGAGGGCGGTAGAGAAGGGACACACTTCGCTGATGAAGGAAGCGGATAAGTTTGCCAAGGAACTGGGTATGAGCTTGTCTCTGGAGTACCCTCAACCGTTGTGTCGGTATGTGAGCGATCCTGAGACGGCGATTAAAGGGCCAAAGGTGAAAGAACACCTCAAGAAGGCAGATATGGAGAAGCTGAAAGAGAAGATCAAAGAGGAGAAGTGGCATCGACGGTTCTTACAGGCTAGGTGGCAGGTCTGCGAGTTAAATCAGAGTGGATGCTTTGCGTGGTTGCGTGATTTGACCTGTGCTCGTACCCATACCATCGCTGGGGTAATGGAATTGTACGAGCAGCTTACACCCACTAAGGTGTACACAGTCCACAAAACAGGTGCAGCACAGGGTGACATCACGTGTAGACTGTGTGGGAAAACTCCTGAAACTCTTGTGCATGTGCTAGCAGGGTGCTCTCCTCTGGCCCAGTCTAAATATCTAGAAAGACACAACGCAGCGCTGAAAGTCCTCTTCTTCGAGATGACAAGGGATCTGAGGCTAATTGATTCGGTCCCTTCCTGGTACTCGTGTGCAGTAAGTACCCAAACCAGTCTATGAGTCATCTGAGGCATTAGCGTTTTAGGATGTTCCAGTTTATGGGAACACACCATTGTCAAGGAGAACAGAGTGGACGCTCGATTTGTGGACCACAAAAATAAGAAGGTATGCAGGGTTCGACACCTGGCTACCTGCATTACTAGCCACCGGACTAGTGATTTCTAGAATTTACTAGCCCGAAGCAAAACTTGGTAGCCCGGATCAATTTCCCTCGAAGTCTACTTCAACCCCAAACACGCAAACCTTACTCTAAACTTATTGGCATTTTGTCTTCCATTGTGATAACAATGTGTTATTAAGGAAAAAGCTAACAAAATGTTCGTTTCACATTCACTTGTGCACGCGGCGAAGGCTAACCGTAGAATGCCAGTGCACAAGCCATGGGAAGCTCGCTTTCCACGATGGATTAAAAGTTCTCTTTCTCTGAGTGCTCTCATAAATCTTACTGCTTTCCTGTCTACTCGTACTTTCAGTTTCGGCCGCTTTCCCCGTTTTACATGGTGGTTCCTCGTAATTTGTCAAAAATCGCTCCATCTTCACAATCGCTTCAAGTGCGAAGCGCTCGTGCGCGGCGATGTGCAAGGCATCACACCATTGGTAGGGAGAAGACTGGGGAAGACATTGACCATTAAGCTCAGAGTCTGGGATCTAGCGATGTTTATGAACGACACGCAAGATAAAAAAGACGCCAGAAGATGATAGATTTATGTTTTCTTTGTAAAATTATTCTTTTAATCAACTGTGAACTTCAAACTAAAACTAATTATATCTAGTTTATTTCCATTTTTCTACTAGCCAGCGGGCTATTAAACGTGGTTTTTACTAGCCCGACAAAATTTTTACTAGGGCTACCGGGCTAGCGGAGATGTCGAACCCTGGGTATGGGCTGTGGAGATGTCCTGTCCGTGGATGGAGCATCGGGAAAAGAAGTCCGAGGAGAAGACTGTCAAGTACGGGCCACTGTGATTTGAGCTAAAGAAACAGTATCCTGGCTATGACGTTGATCAATGTAACATCATCATTGACGTGGTGGGGGGATAGTCAATGGATGTAGACCTGACAATGAGGAAGCTCTTTGGCAGTACGGGCTATGACGTTTTGAGACGGATGCAGAAGGCTACCATCTCGAGTTCTCTCAACAGAGTGAGAACTTTCAAAGCTACCGTCAATTGACTTTCCCCGTGGGAATAGTATAGGAGCTCAGTATAGTTTTAGTATTAGAGAGCCGTAGAATGTCTGTAAGATTTTTTATATTTTACCGCTAATTTATTTATTTATTTATTTTTTAACTCAGCAGTTTTCTTTTTATAGTTCCTTCAGATCGCATAGGTTACGCTGCGCGCCCTATGTTGTTCTATTTTAGCATTCATACGTTTACCAACTGCAAATAATAATAATCACTTTATTTCCATGATAAAAATATTTACAAAAATTAAAATATCTCCAAAAGGTAAGAACTATAAATTTACAGGCAATATAGATATTTCTCTGTTTTAAAACTTTTTTAAAACTTCTAAAAAAAAAAAACGTAGAAAAGTTATTTAACATTAGATCTGGCAAGTTCAATGTCCACATCAATGTCTTTAACATTATTGGTTTTCAACCCTGCCATGGACTAGCATCCCATCCAGGGGGAAGTAGAAATACTCCTAGTCGCTTCATGCATGCTACAGAAACCGGAGATAAGCGCCGGCCTGATGGGCCTTCTGGCTTGGAACAGAGACTTTACTTTTACCCATTTTTATTAGGGTAGCTTTCAATGAATTGTTTGGGTTAGCTTCATTTAAATACTTTAAAATTGCAATGTTTGGAGTGGTTATCTCGGTAGCCTGGCCCTCCCTGGGGTTTTGGGAAACAAGGGAGCATGGCTAATTTGAACTGGGGAGCAGGGGAACAATGTCATAATATTTAAGGGAACAAGGGAACAAAAACAATTTTAGGGATCAAAAAGCTGGGAACAAGTTTGAAAGTAATTTGGGGAACAAGGGAACACAAGCAAATATTTAAAGGGAACATGGAAACAAGAACCTCCTTTCCTTCCCCCCCCTTCCTCCTCCGGGAGGGCCGGTGAAGAGCGTTTTCTCTTCATCTATTGAACCGAGTTTGATATCGTAAAGTTCTTGCAAACAGCAAACTGAACAGTATAAATTGTTCCAAGTGTCGTCCAAAAGGGAACGACCGTTTACGAAACGGAAAGTTTCATCGCTGAGTTGTCTATTTACCATGTCTTACGCACGTAGGGAGTAATAGTTTACGTAACTCGGAATATTTTTAAAAGTCAAGTAGACTATTGCACGACTGATAAAACAACGCGAAAATGTATTTTTTAACGATATTTCGGCTGGCCAACACCAGCCTTCATCACGTTTATTTCAAGTGGAGATCTAACGAATTTACAGAATATATATATATACACATGTTATGACGTCATTAAAAAAGTTTTCAAATGATAACGTAACGTGATACTGGATAAACAAACCAAACTTTCAAAAGAATAAAATGCCGTTTAAACACTAGATACTAAATAACGAGATCGTTATATTATCCGTCACGCTTGTGTATCCCAAGAAGTTCTGTAGTTTGAGCTCGCTTCCCGAGCTTTCCTAAAAGAGTTACGTTGATTGATGAGCTTTTCGATGGGAATGAGTAGGAGGCAGTTCGGCCTAGTGGTTAGGACGCTTGCTTTGAGATCTGGAGTTCCCGGGTTCTCGTTCTGACCACTCGCTGAATTTGTTCCTGGTAGTCCCTGGTTCAACTTCCCATCTGTACTTGTAAATAGCGAACTGGTTTGCCTCCGGCCAGTTGGGATTCTTAACAGTTGTTGTTTCGTTCATTGTTTCATTGAAAAGCCCCTATGGGGAGTGGTCAATGAAATATATATTTTAAATATGACTGTGTGAATGGTTATTGCTAGAAAGTGTTCCGAGACTACGGTCTGGATATAACTACTAGTGGGACTGAGTATAGGACCTCTGTGTTGAGGTGACGTTTGCATGTTTTCCCCGATATGCTGAAGCTTTCATAATATATACTGAATCATGTAAATAACATTGAAAGAGTTGCAAGTAATGTAAGAGTTGACTTCGTGGCCTTTACCCGTAGAATGAAAAGTGTATTCATTACGGCAGTGTTCTATATAGGTGAAGGTGGTGCAGTTTTTACTTTTGCACCGAAGAGAACCGGGATAATTATTATTACAAGGTGTTTTAGTTAATTGGGGCCTAATAAGAATGTCACTGATATTTTCACAACGGCGGTAAGCTACCAAAGGAAATGTCTTGAAAACGTTTTGCAACGGTCTGATGAATGAAGTATGTTGGAGTGTTTGTGAATGATGCTAGTGAGGTTAGGTAGTGTTGGATTGTATGTGATAACAAAAGGAATGGTTTCACTGATGAATGTTAAAGGCCCGCTGTGTTTGTGTTTTGAGGAAGTTTCTGTCGTAACCACGGTTAGCTAGGTA
>NC_090893.1:13284708-13292208 GCF_036669925.1 Montipora capricornis
TTCCAGTTCCGAGTAAGTAGACTCCACATACTTTCCCTATTAACGGAATGGAAAAATTTATCATGTTGAGCATCAATTTACCATGTCATGTGAGAGATCGACTGATGTAAGAAGAGTTTAGTTTTTATCAGTAGTCAAACTCTCACAGCGAGCCTAATCAAATGTTTTCGAGCGCTGCAATTTTTCCTTTGAAGTCTCGATATATTTTCCTCCTGATTGCCATGTTTTGATTAAATTCATGACTTTGTAATTTACTGGTTGCTCTTACACCGTTTCCGCGGCTTGAGAATAGATATATCGGAGATGCTTGTTTTCTGGATAAGTACTGTAATATATTTATTTCTCTCGTAATTAAGGCTCTCATATTTATTATCCATGTAAGTTTCATTCCACTACAATGCAAAGAATACTCGCCGCTATTTATAAAGCCTCCATGACATTAATTTTTTCTCTCTATCAAAGACCAGTTAAGTTCAGGATTTTACATATATGTCTTTCTTTGGGACAATTTGAACAAAATGATACCTACTTTTGAAACTTGTTACAATTGAAATGGTGTTTGATTTGTCGTGAAGTGGTTGTTGAATTTTAATTTGCTTGGGTTATATTAGAGCATATCAAACATAAAAATCTCAGCAACTAATGCTGTTCAATTCAGTTGCATTAACTCTGAAGATATATAGCTTGAAATGTAGGCTATTGTAGTAATATTTGCTTTTCTTTTAATAGAGTGCCAGCTTTTCCAGGGGTCCAGATGTGGACCAAAGAGCATGACATTCTGCTGTGCAGGGAAGTTCTCTCAGTGAATCCATTTTCTGCAAAAAGAAATTCGAATGAACGAGGAAAACTGTGGGAGGAAATTAGCACCAACCTGAATAGCACAAGTGGTGTGCGTTTTTTTGTAACAAAAAGATCAGTTCGGGATCACCTCAACATATTAATTAAGAGGTACAGGAAGAAGATGAATGCTGAAGAAAGGTCAACTGGAGTGTCACCTGAACCTACAGAATTGGACCAAGCACTGGCTGATATTATTGAAATGGAGGAAGTCGCTTCCACCTCCCAGGAGATTGATGAAGCAGTGATTAAAGAGAAAGAGGACACTGATAAACAGAAAGCTGAAAGTATAAGAAAAAAGGCAATGGAGAAGTTAGGAGAAACCCAGAAGAGAGCAGTCGAGGAAGGAGAACAGGAAAACCATATGAAGAAAAAGAGAAGGAGTGGCAATGAAACAATCTCATTTCTGCGTGAGAAAGCTGAAAGCGAGAAGGCATTGAGAGGAGAAGAGTTAGCAATACGACGAAAGCAGCAAGAATTGGAGGAGAAGAAGCTGGCTTCTTATCTTGATCAACAGAAATCTATGATGGAGCTAATGCACCACCAGCAGCAGCAACAATCTCAGATCCTCATGGCTGTTGTTGACAAACTTATGAACCAAAAAAGTTAGATCCCTGCACTCAGGAGTATTTTCCATTGTTTACCACATTATACCATAATCTTATTTGTTACAGCTTTTTTTACGTATTAATTCATTGTATTGTTAAGAAAAACTCCATTTAATGGAGGTTTATCAAACTTGAACAACCATTTCGTTCTTTATTCAATCTTGTTGTGCCATAAGTTTACATACTGAAGTTGTGTTGATTAAATAAAGTTTTGTCATATTACATCAATAATTAAATCAAGCAAAGTATTCTTGCAACATGGGTGGGTCCAAATCAAAATACTGGGAAGTGGTATTACCATAAAGGCATGTAAGGGCATTCCTTAAAAGGGCACAAACAATGTACATTTTACCTATTTGGCTGAGCCCTATTTTTAAGTTTTTCTTAAAATCGAGAAAGCAAAAATAATTAATTATGTCCCCAAACAGCCATTCCACTGAGCTTCTCACTGGGCTCATGGAACTGTTAAACTGCTGCATTGGGGGAGTGAGGATGCCATTCCGAAATGGAGCTTGGAAGTGTAGGCGAAGAGGATAGGCTGGGTCCCCATATATACACAAAGGCTGCCCAGTTGGGGAGAAGGCAAATCTTTGGAGATCATGGTACAGTCCTGAGTCTCGTAGCATTCCTGCATCATGCTTTCTGCCCTCTGGAAATAGTAAAGGTTTGTAGAATTAGGGGGGTGAAAATTAATAATTGTTGATAAAAGCTGCCATTCTATTTATCTTTACTGTTGTACTGTTTGGCTACAAAAGATGACCCTATGTTATAGGGTTCCTGCCTGTTTCATTGTGGTCCTCACATGTTTGCTATTTTACTGTTCACTGATTGTATATGACAACATATGAGAAGTATGTAAAAGAGGTACTGTGACCCAGGTCTCCAGTAGGTTTTCTTGTGTTCAAATTCCTGCAGTGTTATAACAGTAGAGCCCAATGCTAAAGCTTCTGATTGTTTATAAATATAAATAAAATTGAACGATACAGCTATAATTAAACACACTTACCAACAGGACCGTAAAGATTGGCAATTAGTGCATTTGGAATGGCGATTGATTGAAATTTCAGGGCATGCACCCTCTTGTGCCCATTGTAAACAATTCTTTGATTGGTGTTTGGGCGACAAATTGGACGAACTGTACCGTCCACAAAGCCGAAACAATTGTCGAGGGCCGCACCTTTATTTGAAACAGCTTCAGCATATGTCTGTAATGCATGGGGATTTAAAATAGTGTGATTCCACTCTAATATCCGACGACCATGATGCTCAAATATAAAATCAATGACTGTATTACTTATCATGGAGATTTCAGGGACAGGTCTGCCGAAAGTGCTTATGAGGTCGCTGTACCGGCAAGGGTATGCCAGCCTTTTGAGAACGATGCATAATCCTTCAGTACTGTCACAGATTGTTCCTTGTTGACACTTTATTTCGTCAGGCAAGCCAAGAACATCAACCAAGAGAGGAATGTCGTATTTTTCGAAACGTAAATCTGTCTTACACTCGGCCTCACTTTTACCTTGCAACGTAAATCTTTCATAATTCCAAAAAGGATACTCTGGATTTTTCGATTTGTTAGCATCATACAACATGAGAAACTCATCCTCATTGATTATTTCCTCGCAAAAACTTACAAGAAGTTCGTCACGCGCTTTCCTGAAGGACGCCATTCTCGACCAAGGCGCTAGAAAAAGTTCCCGTCGTGTTTATCTTTTCTTAAGTCTAAAGTTCCCGCGCAAAGGACGGCGTTCTCGCCCCAGGCCTTTATATGCCGTGACGTCCTAGGAGAAGACGCCGTTCTCAAATCTTAAGGTCTCTAATTACTCTTCTGGGATCAGCTCGCATCTTGAGAAAGGTTCTGTCAATGAAGTGAACTCTTTGGTACCTAAGGCCCATGGGTTGGACCCGGTGCTTCAGAGACTAAACAAGCAAGCCAAGGATAACAAGTGATAATAATAATAATTTATAATAATAATAATAATAATAATTTATAATAATAATAATAATAATAATAATAATAATAATAATAATAATGACAATAGTAATCGTTGTCGTCATCATCGTGAACTGATAACGATGATTGTTTGAGTCATGGACTAGGGTTTTTACACCAGCTCGCGGTTGACAACAAAATTTGTCAGGAAATAGCTTCTTGAAGGGAGCCGGGAAAAATGGGGAAAGAAAAGCCTGGAAAAGTGTATTTTAATTCGAGCCAAGCACATTCAGAATTATTTGCGGCCTTCCAACCTTTTTTTTCTTGTCACAACAGAAAAAGGGACGAAAATAAATCACGAGCCAACGTTGTGATTGGGGAGGTAAAGGAGACGGCTTTATCAATACCTCGCTCTCCGTACGCGTACGGTTCCATTTTACCACGGAGTCTTGTCTCAGGCTAATGTGTCGACTGAATTTTGGGCATCGTGGCCCACTGAAGGAATTTTTGCCCTGCCGAGAAAATTTTTTTTCGGTTGATGCGGAGAATTTAAGTTTGTATCCATACTGTGATGACGTCATATAACCGCCGATTGGCTTGAAAAACAGCTTTTCAAGTAACTCCATGTTCGTTAAGCAATCAGCTGTTAATCGTTTAAGGTTCGTAAACTCTCGTCATGACTCGATAAGCAAGGAACCAGGGATTACAGTTTGTACTCGATTTCTGGACTCGTAGTCAAATTGAAGGTCGTTATTGAGTCAATTTCACGTACGATTAGAATTTCGGAGTTCAAGGCATGCCTTTCAGAAATCAAATATTTGAGTGTTGAAACGTACTCCACTATAGATTGACAAAAGCACTGGTGTTTTCACTCAGTACTTGCAAAATACAAAATGCGAAATACAACACTGTCTTTTTCATCATTTTAGAATCTACGTATCAGGTACTACCTTGAGGGCGAAAGGGTTAGCGAAGGAACCCTGGCCAAAGGTGAGCTTGATGTAAAACGTCATTGGCTTCTTAACATTGTATTGAGGAACCAAAAAGTTGTAATTTTTTTAGCGAATAAGCACAATTTAAGGCGCTCAAATGATCCAAAGAGATACCGGCATGCATGCGCAAAAGCTGTTAGCAGGTGACATTTGATTTTGGCGATTATGGACAGTTCGCATTGTTTTAATAATAGGAAACCAGTTAAGGCCCGAAATCATGTTTATTAAATTACGCTATTGCCATGAAACATGTACAAGTACAACAAAAATGTGCGTAAGATGAAGTAAGGTGGCCTGACCCTCTGCGTCTCTACCAGTGTGAAATAAGATCCGATTCGTATCTGGATTTTTCTGTGGGTTGTAAGAAAATCTATTCCCCTCTGCAGGTTTTTGCCCAGATCCTTGTCCTATTCTTGACGCTTACGTTCTCTTGCCTACAATCTTGGGATTAAGAGTAGTCTTGTGTTTGTATTTTTGCAAGTCCACTGTGTCGTTTTGGTCTTTTGTTGTTCGTACTCGGTTTGACGTTTTATATTTTTTAAACACGAATTACTGAACCGATCTAGGGGTTTCCCTCAATGATCCGATTCGAAGAAGCAGCCAGTCATGTAGCGAAGTTCCAGACTTTTTCTAACTCCAAGGTAGTCTACTTTCGTAGTCTGTGTGCTGGCACCTAAATCCGGGCATTTGTGATGCAATGGGTTTTTTGGATCACCCTGTTTTGGATCGATTCCCCAGGTAGTGGACAAAGGAGGATTTGTCAGGTATGCCGTGATGCAACGCGCAAAATTATCGGTTGAGCGGTATCAAATTCCCTCCGAGAGTCGTCGCATGTGGCGGAAATATACCGATCTTTGGAGGTCGTTTTCTTCGTGTTTAATGAAGTAAAGGGTAAGTGAAACCGATTTTTGGTTTTTGTTGACACTGAAGCTCAGTTTGGTGATATTTTATTTTAGGATCATTGATCTGTGAATGAATTAAATTATGATTTTGTTTTACGTAGTATACATGACTGATTCGTTTTGTCGTTGGGTTGGTGCTTCACCCTTTAACCTGTTTTTGGATGGTTTGATTTTAATATCGGGTACATTAGCATATAAATCCGTCTGAAAGTGCCCATAAAGTTAATCTTTTAAACAAAGTACATAGTCCCTTTAAGTCCCCACAAGAAAAATCTATTTAAGGACGTTAATTTTAGTCAAAATTGGCGCCAAATCGGTTCGAGTTTTACATGTTTTGAGGAGAATGTTGGCTATCGTTCTTGCCAAACACAGGAATGCGGTATTTCTTTCACTTTCAAGCTAATTTAAACACTATTTAGGAAGTGTGGTGAAATCAATTGATCGCTTTTCTCGTTTTTTTTTCTTTTAAGGTTGGACGTTTTCTCAAGTTTTGATGTCGTTTAAGATCTTCTTCATAGTCGTGATACGGAGGAAGATGAACAGCCACGCTTGTCGAACACTACTACCACATTTCGCCCTGGATCCTCATCGGTTTCATCCTCCTGCTAAATAAAGAAAATGAAATATCCACGAATATTTTGTGTTGGAAAAGTGTGAAAATTGCTGAAGACATTTCAACCGTCTTTACATTTTCTAAAAGCGGGCTCATTATACTGATTATACAATAACTTTACTTATTCACGGTAAAATCATACGCGATAAACCTGAAGAAGGAGCTGATAATAATCGAAATGTTATATAGAGCAGCTAAACAACGATGTTTTACTGACCTTGTGAATACAATTCGATCTCACTTAGACTACAACCGGGGAAGACTTTGTCCAATAGCACAAACAGAGAAAGTCGACGCTTTCGTAAGTTTCTCGGGAAACGTACGTGCCCTAGCACTATTAGAGACCTACAGCAAGCTAAACTTGAAGAACGGATGTAGGTTTGACTACTCAAATCCAAACCATGACCATTTTAAAACGGCGATGAGGAGAGGACCAATGCGTTCTCTTCGAGTAATTCCATGGCGATTGAATGGTCACGTGATTAATCGCAGTTGATAATCTAGTTAATCAGCGTTGCATCATGGGATACCTGACTAATCCTCCTTCTTAGTAGACCAAACCGGAAGCCGTAAACAGTAGGGATCGCTTCGCGGCACTCAGAAGCAATAGTATGGCTGGCTTCCGAATCAGCCCAGTACATAAACAAATTGGAGTGGCTTGCCAGGTGAAGGCCATCGACCGCTTCTTCCAATCCGTCTTACCTGAGAAAGGGATGTGATTCCATTTAGACAACAGTGCAGTAGGTACCTGTATATGGAAAAAGGGGGCACTTACTGCTTACCCATGTTTCAACTTAAGTGGGAGATTCTTTTGGTTTGTGAGAAACACAATATACCCATGTTAGATAGATAAATAGCTTTATTACAATAACTCCTAGCAGCCCCCAGGCCGGCTGAAATATGAACTGTTTTACAAATTCATTGTGTAAGGAAAATATGAAAAAATATCTAAATGAATATATCTATTACTACATAGAAGGTTTAAAAATCTGTTATAATGACTGTACATGTACTATAAAATGTAAAAGACTAAATGTATCAATTATATTTACAATTAGATAATAAAGATGTATTACAGTCCTAGGCAAAATTAAAACAGTTATGTAGTTTTCTACTATGAAAGTGTTCTTGTGCCTATTAGTTTTGCATATTGGAAGAAAGAAGTGTCGTTTGTTTGAAGCGTTATCTGTGCTCTCGTTGAGCAGTGGCAGAAGATGATAACGTTTATGGTTTGTGTCATCGATGATGAGGCCTGGCCTTGTCTTCACGAAAATAGGGACATCCAGTTCTTTCAATACCTCACTGTAGGAGGAATTAGGTTGTATTATTCTCATTGCTCTCATTGCTCGCTTTTGTAGATTTTCCAAGTCGTTCGACAGATGCTGTGGAAGAGCATGGTGGAAAACAGGTACTCGGCGACTGGGCGGATACACGTCAAATAAAAAGTAATGCGTCCTTACTTGGTAATTTGGCACGCTTGAGTTGTCGAAGAAAATATAGTCGAGTTGCAACTTTTTGCATACGCTATCCACATGTAAGTTAGACTTTACATCATTGGACACAATAAGACCAAGTAGTTTGGCAGAAGGGACGACGTCAATAGCCTTTCCATTGA
>NC_090893.1:13294708-13297208 GCF_036669925.1 Montipora capricornis
TGATCGAGTTTGTTATGGTTGGCTTCCCGTGAAGACACAAAAGATTGAATTTCAAGAGGAAGTTTCGATGTATAACGTTGCCAAACTTTCTTCCCTGCTCTTTTTCCTCTTCTAGTATTGAAAATTCCTAGCTCCTTAATTCTTCTGTGGACAGTATTAGCTATCCTAAAAGTGCCAAGAGCCAGAACAGACCGTAAAATGGAGCTTGAATATATGATTCGAGACTGTACTTGGGGCGAGTTGAAGAACATTTTATGTAGTTGGAATTGCCGTTGATGTAGAATTAAGCATAGAATATTAGTTGACCCAACTGCTTCCAAAAGGTTTAGATGGTGATTTAAGTGAAGATGTCGGTTTTTCCAGTCCGCAATGAGTTTCAATATAAGTAAAATTGTAGATGTAAAAATTGCTCAATTAAGCAGCCATGTTAGGCGCGGCATGTTAGCGAGACCAGGTAGGCTAAAATGTCGTAGCTGACAGTCTTTAGGGAGAAGATCGGATTATGGCTTCGAGCCAGACAGCCCAGTATAGTGCAACAGATGTTATCAATTTTGTACATTTCATGAAGCTTACGAGAAAGCCTGATCTTAAGTTTAGTATAGAGACTTCTTCACCACGTTACAAAAGTGAGGCGGTAAGGCCAGGCCACTTTCTTTATGTAGCGTACGTTTTGGGTCAACACTCATGGCCATCCCTCCGTGAACTGACATTTCCCTTTTTATCAATTTACACGACGTACAATCAGCTTCAAACTTCAAATCTACTTCAAAGGAATAAACATTTTATACATGCAGAGAAGATTAAGAACAGGCGAGGCAGAGAGTCGAACTGGGATAGGTGCTTTTACATTTCATTTTCCGATATCCGCTAGACTAACGAGACAAGCTGCCGGAAAGCCGAACTTTTAAGAGTATTGACATAGTGGTACCCAGCAAAACAACTAAGAGCTAACCGTTTTCAAAGTGGTTTTTACACCTCAATACTGTAGATCAGCGCGGCTTCCCTCAGAAACGCTATTTCTTGTTGAACTAAAGCTCTAATTCAGCAGGGCCGGGTTGCTCCAAGCCTGGTTAGCGCTAACAGTTGGTTAAGAGGTATCAAAACCTTTAGTTTTCCATGGTATTTACCGCTGGTTAGCGCGAACCATGCTTCGAGCAACCAAGGCCAGGTTTTCATTTTTTTACAGCGGTAAGCTTGTCGTTAATATGAGATATTGTGTTGTGTAATTGGTATGAAATATCTAATGTCATTTTGAGGGATGGCCATGAGTGTTCATTGGTTGGGCGCGTATTGTACAATGAATACCATTCTACCTGTGGAAAATGACGCTTAGCTGAAAACCGCTCGAAGTGAAAACGAATCAATATTTCTCCCAACAAACGAACTTACTATCTGTTGTCGTCTGATTTTTGTGTAGAGATTCTTGAATACAATGACGAGCGGAACCCGTGGGAATCAATGGAGGAGAAACTGACACATATCAGGTATGACAAAAATTTGTGATGAACGTGTCATCGAATATGATGATAATTTGGGGTATCAGCTGGGTCTGTCTGGAATTATTCCAACCGTTAACCCTGGATCTCCTCCTTCCTTCGCTCTCATCGAAGATTAAGACCATCCGTGGATTCAGTCACATTAACACCCCAAGTCTTGCGAGAAAATAAAATGCCATATGGGAGAGGAAGTAAAATCTTCAGCAGTCTCGAAGAAATGATCGTCAGATTGCGAAAACCAACAGGGCTTTAAAAGGATCAGAAATGTAATTTAGGTTCGCAGGAGGTTCGAATGTTTTCAGCTCAAGCAGAGTGTTGGAAATCCGAAGTATTCAAAAACAACCGTCCACATGGGCACGTCTCGAGTGGCAAATAGGCTTATTTAGCAACCGAACGGGAACGTCAGTGGCGACGGCGCGCGCAGAAAAAACACCAATGAGAATTCAGAATAGAATAGACTCCACTCTTTTTTTCTCTATTCTAAATTCTCATTGGTAGTTTTGCTGCGCGCGACGTCGCCACTGACGTTGCCGTTCTGTTGCTAAATCAGCCTAATATATCTGATCTTTGCAACAAAGATTTGTCAATAACTCAAAGTTGATTTCTCCTGACTTTTGACCTAAGATTAAGCACAAACAAGGCGAGTTTACTCGATCGTCCTTCAAAATATGGCGCTTACGAACAGGCAAGAAGTCGAAGTGGCAGCCATGATCGCCCCATTGAACGTACACATAGAGAGGTCAAAACACATAGGTTTGAGATTTTTCCGTGAAGACCGAATGTTCGAGGTTGATGAGCTGTTTTCTGTCTGGCTTTGTACTCTATTCAAAGGGTAGCGATCTGTGGCGGATCTGGAATGCGAACGCTTATTAGTCAGGTGAACGAACATGTGTACCTTCAAAAAGATATGTCTATTTACAGGAAAAATGATTACAATTTGGTATGGTAAATTTCTTCAAATTATTAAGATTCAACGGCCTAATAAAGATTAGTGATTACAGAGA
>NC_090893.1:13302208-13327208 GCF_036669925.1 Montipora capricornis
GCAAAAAAATTCAGAAGAAGTTACTTTGATTTAATAATGTGCGAATTTACGCCTGACACCTTCAAGATTGACGTTTCTTAGCTTATTCGGTGACATTTTTAGTCTCTAGTTTTACAGTATTTCTACTTCTTAATTAGTATTTTAGCATTTTGTACCCTAGTATTCTAGTATTGTAATAGTCTAGTACCTTAATATTTTAGTATTTGAGTAATTTGTTAATTTAGTATTTTCGTTATTGGTATTTAGTTTAACAGGGCCATAAGGGAGAGTAACGTTTTTTCTACTGTAATTATGCATCCTATAAATAAAGTGATCTAAAGTGTTTTATGTTTTTCGTGATTTCTTTTTATCGATCGCTAAGGTATTTTTTTTCTGATGGCATTTTCATTTAAGAATTTCTCCAAAACAAACTTTACTGCTAATTTTTTTTGTTTTTAAAATTTGCGCGCAACTCTGGGTTTGTTTGTTTGCGTTGTCATGGAAAATAATCCTTTTTCGGATTTTGCGTTTTTCTGACTGAGATCCGAGATCAGAAATCCGGTTTTAGAATATCCCAGAAAAACGCACCCCTAATCTGTTCTTTAATTTAATTCCAGATGATAGGCGCCCGACATCGTATATTAAGGTGATTCCCTAGAAATAGAAGTTGTCATAGATTTCCGATGAAGCTTCGCACACTGTTGTAACATGTCAAGGAGATGGTAAAGATGTAATAAAAAGGAGGGAGTCATCCTGCTCGATTCCATGGTACGACGCAGACGAATACGGCTATTTGAGCTACTTTGACAATTGCCGCGCACCCCCAATGTTGGACAAATTTAGCTCGATTCATTGCCGTGACATTTACATCTTCAGTTCCCACGGCCTGCTCCCGTCTGACCTTATGGCTCATTCAATAGAGCAGCGGTGATCTAACCAGAAGGTCTTGGGTTCAATTCCCACCCTGGTCAGAGTTTTTCTCTGTCGTTGTGTGGGCCCATTTCCATCAGTAGGGCCAACGCTCACATGGTTCATATGGGTATAAAACTAGCACTTCACATCACCCTATAATAGTTAAGTCTTTATAAATTTAATCTAACATATAAAGCAGAGCGTAGTGTCATTCTATGGTTAATTCAAGTACGTACCTGAAAAATGTATTAGAATGCCTTTCTGAGTACTGAACACTCCAAAATAGATTTAACTTTAGTGTGGGCTGTTCGACTCGTAATGGCTCCTTCCGTACGATTTTATGAAATCGCGAAAAAACTGGCCATAGATTTTTGCTGATTTTTCTCTACTCCATGAAGACATTGTTCTCAGCCAATACATGAAATACAAAAAGGAGTTCACCGTACCCGTTCAGGAGAAAATAGCCATTCCTTGACGGATCACTCCTTGCGTCAATGAAATCGGCCATTTTATCAATGTGCCCCGCCCTACTGCGCGCGCCAATGACGCAAGAAATTATGCGCAGTAGGGTTGCGCAATGCAAAACCAATGAATCACCTTAAATTTCCCATAGTTCGTTCTAACTATGGGAAGGTAATGTGAGTGCTTCGCAGCAGATCTTGTAATTTATTGATGAATCTCACTCACTTCAGAAAAGAAGGTATCAAAAACAAGAGGTAATAATCTATTTTTAAATCTATACATAAATAGTAGAATTTGATAGGAGAGCAGATCATGTAATTTAATATTTAATTTAAAAAAAAGAACTTGAGTGCTCATGGAATTTTGAGAATGTTATGAGGCGCAATGCTTTTTTCTGTAAAACAGAGAGAGGTTGTAAAGTAGTTGGATTATGGTTGCCCCAGGCTATAGATTAAAAAAGGGTCTATCAGAGCATAATGTAGGCTAATTAGGATAGTGATGTCTACATAATAACGGATTTTAGGAAGTATTTCAAGACTTATCTTCAACTTTTTTGAAATTTACTTGACCTGTAACTTCCATGATAAATTTGAGTCAATAAAGGCACCACGGTATTTAATACACGTTATTTATTATCAGACTGAAATCACCAGTTATCGTTTTTCTGAGGGGGGTGAAGTATGACGAAGCTTGATTTTTCTGTTTTTAGTGAGAGCAGAGCCATATATTTACATTATTTAATTGAACGTTTATGTAATGTTTTAAAGTATCAATATCTTTATGTCTGTAGAACCATTTGCCCGCACCCCTTTCAACCGTTGTTGAATCAAAGTTGAGTCGGTGTTGTATACTTTGCTTCAACAATCATTCAACATTTCTTTTCTTGTCGTGAATGTTGAAATGAAGTTGAAGCGGTTTGCCCCTCACTTTCAACATTGTTGTGCATGCGCATGCGCACTAATCCGTCTCTCAATGACGTATCCATGGTAACAACCGCGTGTTGAATCAAACGTTGATGATTCCCCACCCCAGGAGTCAACTTCGTCCAACAAAATCGAACGAAAGTTCTGAGAGAATGTCGAAGCCGTTTGCCCGGCCCTTATGAAAGTGAAACCGGGTAAAAAGAATGTTGTTTTTTTTGGTTTAAAAGGTTTTTCACACAACCCCATGGATTGTCTGTATATTATCATGTATATTATATTTTATGTAAAGTAATGCTAATTATATTCAGGGTCAGAATTACAGTGAAAATTTGGCAGTTCTTTTATCACCCACGGACCTTTCTCTGGCCTGATTCTAAGACGGTCCAGGTCACTCGTGTCACGCACTCTACTCCCTTCCCCGTCTGATTTACTTCGTTGGAAGTCTTTTTCCTGACGTTATATACATTGTCTGATTCCCACCAATAACAGGGAATGGTATATTTTCACAAACCTGAGGAATTTAAGGAACGTGCCTCAGGTGAAGACAGCATGTCAGAAGATGCCAGAAATCTTGATGTAGATATTGACGGTGCTTTGGAGAGAGCTTGCGGCGTGTTTGGGGTCTCTAAGCTTTTCCCTCAACAGAAAAAGGCGATAAAGGCTTTTATTTCCAGGAAAGATGTGTTGGTAAACTTGCCAACGGGGCTTGGCAGTCGCTCATATTCCAGATTGCTTCGGTGGTTCACGCTGATCTTTCCAACTTCAACAACACATTTGCTGCGAAGCCAGTTATTATTATTTCGCCATTACTGAGCTTAATAGAAGGCCAGAAAAATTCCCTACGGGCGTTAGAAACCAAACCTGGCTCCGTGTGGCCTGCGATACGCACGATGGCAAATAAGAGAGTCGAAACTCGCTTTTACGCGATTTGAATAAATTGAATATCATCTAAACTACTGTTTAGGCCTATGGGCAGTAAATTAAGACGTTTTGGGTGAAATTATCAAACAGTAATATCTCGAAATTTCAGTGCTTAACCTCACTGTTTTTCGTTCATTTTTTAGGGATTTGATGAGAAAAGTGGTGCGAAAAGGGTCGGGTAATAGTCCACAACCTCGGACGCTTTGCTGTGGATAGGAAAATATTGTGATGTCGCGTACAAATCAGTTTATCTTTATTTTAAAAACTTATATTTATTTGAAAATTGAAACAAAGTAAGGTATTTTTTAGAAGAATGCTTCACCTGTGTGACTTTAAAGTATTTTCAGGAGAGACTAGTGGGAAAACTCTGACCCTTCAACTGTTCGTCTTCAAGCGATAGCTTTTACAGTTAACATTTTTCGTTTATCTAAATGTTTCCTTAACTGCATTTTGAATTATCTACGGAGCATGGAGACTTCAAGTTCAGCATGATTTGAACGTTTAATGTTGTAAGTTATTGAAATGTGCAATGTGAGGTCAAACATGATTGGTAAAATCATCAAAGACATTTCAGAAAACAAGATGTGAGTGCGACTGCCCAAGCTCGGATCATTACTCTTAATAATACTTTTAGATAAAGTACATTGGAAAACTGGGGGTGATGAAGTGTTGTGGTTTGCCAAAGGCGAGTGTGTTTTCAGTCATGTAACCAGCGGTCACATTTGTGAGATTAGACAAGAAAAGATATCTCCTTGAAAGTATCATGTAAGTGGCCATTTCGCGTATACTTTCCCTTGAATATTTTAACAGTAGAAATCGGTTAATGCAAGAGTCCATCATCCAAGAGTAAGATTTACCCAAATTGCCCTAGTCCTCATCGGCGCCAGAAACGTGTCTATCTTGAAAACCTAGTTTCACGGATAGACCAAATCGGCTAATTCAATGTTGTACCCAATTCCTTTGGGAATAAAAAGTTTTGTTCCATGTATTTCCGTATGATTTAAATGTGAATGCTTCATTAAAATGCAAATACAAACACAAAGAATCTTATGCCCCGTGCACACGTATCCGGCCGGAGATTTTTGTATCCGCATTAAAAAAATGTGCGGATACAAAAATCTCCGGATACGTGTGGACGGGGCCGTAACTCCGTGAGATTTAAATTGGCTACAACATTGAGAGTTAACCAATTTGGTCTATTGTTTATTTTCCCGCAGAACTTGATTTTAAAATGAACACTTTTCTGACGCTGATGGGGACAAACCTGATACCAGATTCTTACTCTTGGCTAATGGACTCTTTCTATTGTTTTATGGCCAATTTATATTGTTTTAATATTCATGCTTAAATAATTAAGAAAAGAGGGACTTTCTTTGACCAAAAACATATACATTTCTAGGAATGGATCATATTATTAAATACATTCTGAGGCTTTCAAATAAAAAAGGTCTTTTTAAAGTTCAACTCTCGGCCCCGAGATCGTATGTGGCTGAATTTCAGTCGATCTCAATCTGACTCGGAGGGTTTTTCTCCGGGTATCCGGTTTTCCTCCCTCATCAAAATCGACTCCGGGCCTATTCCATCAGGCTGTGCTGCTGTGCTCCGAGGTCATACATGGGTCGTGTTCAGGGGCCGAGCGCCTAGCCGGCAGCACTGCTCCTTCGGTCCGACCTCGTTGAGCTGCGCCCTTAGTAATTCAGTCTCCGACTGCGAGAAAGGGCGATTAGCAAGCAGGTCAGGCATTAGGTTACGTCAAAGTGAAGAAAATGACCTGTGAATATTTTAACAATAGAACTCGGTTAATGAGCCAACCAACAGCAGTTTAGTCTAACTCGGAAAACGTGCCTTTGGACCACTAAAAGCTTATTAACTAATTTTTATTGTTTTAATATTCAGGCCTTAATATTTAAGAAAAAGGAGGATTTTATTTTACCAAAATCTTATGCATTTTTAGAATGAAAAATATTAAAAATATTCTGAGAGCTTGCAACGAAAAGGCTCTTTTTAAAGTGGAGAAAATGAGGTGAATTTAAACAAAACTCGGTAAATGAACTAAGCAACAGACGTTTGGTCGAAGTGGGAAAAACACGATTTTGGAATTCCAAAAGCTGATTGACCAATTTCTATTGTTTCAATATTCAGGTAATAATCTTCAGAAAAGGAGGATTTTCTTTGACCAAAGTCATACACATTTGAACGACTGGAATATATTAAATATATTCTACTGACTCGGAAAAACGCAAGTTTCGACCTCCAAAAGATCATTCACCAATTTCTATTATTTCAATAATCAGGCCTTAATATTTAAGACAGGGATGACTTTCTTTGACCAAAACGATATCCATTTCGAATAATGCAACATATTAAATACATTTTGAGAGTTTGGTGGACAAAATGACCTGACTATTTTAACAATGGAATTCGGTTAATGAGCCAACCAACAGCAGTTTGGCTTGGACCTCCAAAAGGTTAATTAATCAATTTCCATTCTTTCAATATTCAGGCTTTAATATTTTTAAGAACAGGAGCATTTTCTTAGACCAAAATCACATATATTTCGAAGAATGAAACATATTAATTATGTTCTGAGAGTTTGAAATGAAAAGGCTCCTTTTAAAATGGAGAACATGACCTCTGAATATTTTAACAATAGAACTCGGTTAATGAGCCAACCGACAGCAGTTTGGTTTAACTCCGAAAAACGTGAGTTTGTATCTCTAAAAGTTCATTAACCAGTTTCTATTGTTTCAATATTCAGGCCTAAATATTGAAGAATAGGAGCAGTTTCTTTGACCCAAAACGTCTGCATTTCAAAGAATGGAACTTATTAAATATATTCTGAGGATTTTGAATGAAAAGGCTTCTTTTAAAGTGGACAAAATTACCTTTGAATATTTTAACAATAGAACTCGGTTAATGAGCCAACCCGACAGCAGTTTAGTCTAAGTCGGAAAAACGTGAGTTGGGACCTCTAAAAGTTCATTAACCAACTTCTATTGTTTCAATATTCAGGCCTTCATATTTAAGAACAGGAGAATTTTCTTTGACCAAAATCACATACATTTCAAAGAATGAAACTTATTCAATATATTCTTGGAATTTTGAATGAAAAGGCTCTTTTTAGAGTGGACAAAATGACCTCTGAATATTTTAACAATAGAATTCGTTTGATGAGCCAACCAACAGCATTTTGGGATAACTTGGAAAAACGTGAGTTTGGGCAGGCTCCAAAAGTTCATTAACCAATTTCTATTTTTTCAATATTCACACTTTAATATTTATGAAAAGGAGGGTTTTCTTTGATCAAAAACATATACATTTCGAAGAATGAAACTTATTTAATATATTCTTGGAATTTTGGATGAAAACGTTTTTTTTAAAGTGGACAAAGTGACCTCTAAATATTTTAACAATAGAATTTGGCTAATGAGCCAACCAACAGCAATTTAGTCTAACTCGGAAAAACGCAAGTTTGGACCTCCAATAGTTCATTAAGCAATTTCTATTGTTTCAATATTCAGGCCTTAATATTTAAGACAGGGATGAGTTTCTTTGACCAAAACCATATGTATTTCGAAGAATGGAACATATTAAGTATATTCTGAGAGTTTGAAATGAAAACGCTGTTTTCAAAGTGGAGAAAATGACCTGTGATTATTTAAACAATAGAACTCGGTTAATGAGGAAGCCGACAGCAGTTTGGTCTAACTCGGAAAAAAGTGAGTTTGGATCTCCAAAAGCTCATTAACCAATTTCTATTGTTTCAATATTCAGGCCTTAATATTTAAGACAGGGATGACTTTCTTTGACCAAAACCACATACATTTCTAAGAAAGAAACGTATTTAATATATTCTGAGAGTTTTAAATGAAAAGGCTCTTTTTAATGTGGAAAAAAGTGACCTCTGAATATTTTAACAATATAATGAGCCAACCAACAGAAGTTCAGTAAACACGGGAAAACGTGAGTTTAGACCTCCAAAAGTTCATTAACCAATTTCCCTTGTTTCAATATTCAGGCTTGAATATTTAAGAAACGAAGGGTTTTCTTTGACCAAAAACTTAAAAATTTCTAATAATGGAACGTATTAAATATATTATGAGAGTTTGAAATGAAGACTCTTTCTAAAGTGGAGAAAATGACCTCTAAATGTTTGAACAATATAGAACTCGGTTCATGAGCCAACCGACAGCAGTTTGGTCTAACTCGGAAAAACGTGAGTTTGGATCTCCAAAATTAAGCTCATTAACCAGTTTATTGTTTCAATATTCAGGCCTTATTATTTAAGTATTTAAGGAAAGGAGGGTTTTATTTGACCAAAATCACACACATTTCTAACAATGGAGCATATTAAAAATATTCTGAGAGTTTTAAAACTAAAACGCTCTTTTTAAAGTCGAGAAAATGACCTCTGGATGTTTTAACAATGGCATTCGGTTAACGAGACAACCAACCATCAGTTTGGTATAATTCGGAACAACGTTAGTTTCGACCTCCAAAAGTTCATCAACCAATTTGTATTGTTTCAATATCCAGCCTTTGATATTTAAGAAAAAGGAGGACTTTCCTTGACCAAAAAAAAGACAGTTCTAATAATGGAACGTATTAAATATATTATGAGAGTTTGAAATGAAGACTCTTTCTAAAGTGGAGAAAATGACCTCTGAAATGAATATATTAACAATACAATGTGGTTAATGAGCCAATCAACAGCAGTTTGGTATAACTCGGGAAAACTTGAGTTTGGATCTCCAAAACCTCATTAACCAATTTCTATTGTTTCAATATTCAGGCTTAAAGGGGCTAGGTCACGCTATTTTAGGTAATTTTGTTTAATTTTCTTAATTATGAGCTCTGAACGTCAAATTGGCAGAGCAAGAGTCTTTCATTTGCAAAATCACAGCCACAAACAACTGAGAATGATTTTCCAGCTTTGTAAATGACATTTTGATATAGACTGATATAAATTTGAAAAAAGGTGGGCCGATGTTTTTCAAATCTACCCAAATTCAATCCATTTCAATCCTCTCCAGTTTTGTCCATCCATGTCCCTTCTTGGCTTCCCCGTGTTTTGTTAGAGTTATTCTATAGTTTTGAACATTTATTTTGATATTGTAGTTAATTCTATGACCATTCGATCAGTGCTGAAATTGCCTAAAATTGCGTGACCTAGCCCCTTTAAATATTTAAGAAAAGGAGGCTTTTCTTTGACAAAAATCATATTCATTTCTAAGAATGGAACATTTTAAGTATATTCTGAGAGTTTGAAATGAAAAGGCTCCTTTTAAAATTGAGAAAAGTGACTTCTGGATATTTTAACAATGATGGAATTCGGTTAATAGGCCAACCAACAGCAGCCTGGCCTAACTCGGGAAAACGTGAGTTTCGACCTCCAAAAGGTCATTAACCAATTTCTATTGTATCAATATTCAGGCCTTAAACGATGAGCATTCACCAAGGAATATCCCTTTTTTCACGTGTAGGGCCCGAACTTCCTCTCAGAGCACTTTGGTTTAGATGAAAGATGACGTCACGGACTGCCTGAGGTCTTGCTTTGGACAATATTTGGTTTGAGTAATGCCGGACGCTCAGTCACGAAAAACATGCATCGAAAAAGTGCATTTTCATTGGGAATTTCGAACTCAAATTTGGCATGCGTGTTTATTGGCCTTCAACGATCACGGAAAGTAAAAAAATTCGTCTTAGTAGCACTTTAAGACAGGGATGACTTTCTTTGACCAAAACCATATGTAATTCGAAGAATAGAACATATTACGTGTATTCTGAGAGTTTGAAATGAAAAGGCTCCTTTTAAAGTGGACAAAATGATCTCTGAATATTTTAACAATGGAATTTTGGATCTTGGGGCTTGGTGACTCAGAATTCCAATTCGGTCGATTTGGCTGGAGTTAACTGATTATAAGAATACCTGCAGAGCTGCTCGAGGCACGTCCGACCCTTGCAGCGCAAATTTGCTTGTAAACATAATTTCCTTTGGTTTAAACGTATTCTATAAAAGAGTAGAGGTTTCCTTTAAATAGCGAATTAACTATTGTTTTAACAATCACCCAATTCCGTTTGTCACGCTGGTGAAAGATTGGTGTTAACAGCAAGAAAATTCTTTAAAAATTGTTCTCAAGTATTCGTGAACAAATACTTTTCAGGATTATGCCACCTAGCAACATCATTGAGAGTAATGTGCTTGCATGAGCAAACGCCAAGTGAGGACGCTTCGGGCAACTCGGTTCCGGAGACTGGGCTTGACATTGTTTGCTTTAGGTTGGGGCAACTCTTGTAAAAGACACCTGAGAGAACACATCGCTGGCTCACACGTCATGGGTTTCTGGTAGAAGTGGAATCTTCTCGACGATTTTCCTATGAAACAACAACAAATCGTAAACATCTCGCTGTGTTTGAGCGGGGTGTTGTGTGTTCTTTTACCAAAAAGGGCAATTTTCAAAGGAGAGCTGAAAAAAAATTGCTTTGATGTTTCATCTATATCACGCTTCAAGATTGATTTTTAAATTCCCGAGTAATGATTCACTCAAGAAAGTTACTTGATTCTGATTGGACGAGAGTAGTACGATTTATCCCAAATGTGAACTCTGCCAAGAAAGCTACTGTGGCTAGCACACGGAGTAGTCAATTGCTATTTTAAATAAAAACGACGGGCGAAATCTAAAACAAATGGATGAACGTTTTTCATTGCTGAATGAAAAAAATCACACTTTATTCTCGCACTACGTGCTTCTTTTAGCTACTCCTGATTGTTTCAAGTTCTCAAACTGGACTCGCCTAAAGGCTCGCTCAACTTTGAGAACTTTCAAGACATCTTGATACCTTTGCCTACGCAAATTTACAGCCAACCAGAGGTGACTTATAAATGCGCTTTCCCGCTCAAAACACGAGCTGTTGGCTCATTTGATCGGCCGCGTCTACTGTTGTAATTGGTCAAAGTAAATACTTTGATTTGTACTGAATGGTACTCAATGGAAACCGCTGTAAATATTTACTCACGTTATATTGGCCAACTTGTCATCAATGCTCTCCAGTGGGTCTGTTTCCTTCTCTCTTTTCACTACTTTTCTCATAAGGTTCCTAAAATGAATGGAATAAAAACCTAGTAATTTCAGTAACAACAGTTTTACGATTGAAATAATTAGTGACTGCTATTGGGGGAAGGTTTGATCGTCAAGGTGGTTCTCGTTTCTGGGGTTCTTGCTGAGCAGTTTGATTTGTCTTTGAACTTCAAGATGAGATCCTCCTGTTGGACCATTAAAATAAATGGGACTTTCCTTTCACTTGATGCTATAAGGGGCGACAATTTAATAGAATCTACAGCAAACCTCGCCTGCTCTCGACCTGCAAATGTTACTGTGTTACTTACCTGATGTTTGTCAACTTTTCTTCTATAGTTTCCCACGGATGGCTGTCGTCGCTATACTCCAGCATTTCTAAGAGACACAATCGCCAATAATCAGCGATTCTGCGTATTCACTGAGCTTATATAATTTTTCTTGAAAAATAATGAAAATTGTACGGATTTCACCAAAACGATTCAGTCATTTTGCTTCCGAGGGTAGGGAAGGAGTGGGAGAGGGGATGGATAATTGGAAAATGGTTTCGTCAAGTCACAGAAAAAGACACAGAACAACAGCATGATGACCTCGGAAAGAGTTGCACGAAATTACTCTTTTCAAGGTTGCTAAACAAAGAGGTTTATCTCTGGCACAACACAGAAGTAATTACACTGTTTTCGTATTGAAGTTAAAAGTCAATGTTTACCCTTTGCTAATTCCTTTTCACTGATCCAGTCGCCATCTTTATAACTTTTCACCCTTAAGTTCTGAACAAAACAAAAACCGTATTACCCACCTTGTCATATCGCAAAGAAAACCCAGACGAGTTAACTAGAATTTTCTGTGGTCCTTTTTATTATACTTAACAAGGTGGTTCGAATCTTCGAGTCTAAAAGGAAAGGAACTTTATTTAAGTGCCTAGTCGTTCGAGCGCTGGAGCACTAATTGGGGACACTGTAAGCTGAAATTAACAATTAACTTAGTCTGTGGATGATCTCCTTGCCTTGAGAGTCTAATTATTCAAAATCATTCAAATACGCAGTACTTTCTTGTAATGCGGTTAATAACATGGGCTGACAAATTACTCTTTACTTTTGGCGCGAAATTTCAGCGTTAATCTATAAATTCACATGCGTAATTACAATGTTAACATGGGAACTTTTCCGACAGTGCCAAAATGGCGTCTTATGAACGTTATTTGTCAATTGCGTGAAATTATTTGATTTTGGACAAAAGGCGCGTGAAATTATTCCCTAATTTCACTCGTCACCATTTGATTACCCATACTTATTATGTTGTACAAAGTGATTTCAGCTTTCTTTTGTTTGTGGATTAAACCTTAGACTGTGACCACTCCAAGTTACGGAAATATACTTTCCGGTGACGCTGTTTATTATGTTGTTCAAGGTGGTTCTGCCTTAAGAGACTGCAGATGAAATCCTAATTAAGTGCTGCCATTAAAAAGAAAGAAACTGGACAGTTAGTACTTACCCATCTAGCAAATCTACTGTATTCCAAGCGAGTAGCTATCCGCATAGTGTCGATCGCGTATTGTAGCTTTGCTGTTCTCTTGGCCTCGCTGTAAGTGTAACTCATCTGGGCGATAAGGATATTCAATAGAATCACAATCACCATCACCATGTAGGACAGAAGAATAAGAATGGCAAGCCACCTGATGAGAAACAAAAGAACTTTTTCTACATTATAGCAGTTTAAAATTCATCCCGGTGTAACCTTAACGTGGGGACATTCAGGAATGAGGAGTCGCCCTACACGGGAACAAGATCAAACTAGCAGAAACGATCTTTACAATTTAATTTCAAACACGACTCTCTCAAAACTAAGTGCCGATACCCTCCGGTGTTTCACAGGAGATTTCTGTTCTGCACCTTAGCGAACTGACCCCTGACGCTAGGGTAACGCCCGTGGTTTTTATTCTTTAACTTAATCATGTTTTAAGGGCCCACTGACATATTTTTGGGGGTACGTTGGTAAGGATGTAATGATTAAGTAATTTGAGAGAATTGGGCATTATTTTGGTCAGTTTCCAACTTTTGTAAGCCAATGACCCTAAATATGACAATCATACCACGCCCATGGTCACGTGACCAATAAAAGAAAACTCTAAATTTGTCTCCATGCTACGCAAAAGGGGTAGTTTCTAAAGAAACTGTGGTGCTGCGTCGGTGGGGAAGTAGTATACAAAAATTTGGTTTATCAACGGAGTTGATAATGTAAATTGACCACCGTACAGAGATTCTAAAAGCTGACGTTTCGAGCGTTAGCCCTTCGTCAGAGCGAATCGAGGGATTATGGGTTACGTGTAGTTTTTATAGTAGAGTAGGAGCTACGCTATTGGTGGTAACATGGCAACGTGAAAAGTAGGAATATATTAGTTAAATGAAAAGCGTTCGTTAATACCGTGAGGATTAAGGGTGCCGATTTGAAAGATGAACACTTTCAAATGCGCGCGCTCACGATGCAAAACTTGTCTTTTCATTGTTAACACTAGCAAGATATCGGGACCTAAGCGATCTGTTAAGATCACCGATCGTTTCACATGTACCTCCGCAAATGTCATTTATTGCATAACCTGTACGTTATGCAATAAATTATACATTGGTGAGACAGGTAGACGACTAGGTGACCGATTCCGCGAACACCTTCGCGATGTTGAGAAGAATGACAAGGATGCATCCAAGCCAGTCGCTCGCCATTTTAATCTGCCTAACCACTCCAAAAAACACATGGCTATCTGCGGCCTTTCCCTACATCTAGGTACGACGGAAAGCCGCAAGAATCTGGAACAAAAATTCATCTTTCAAATCGGCACCCTTAATCCTCACGGTATTAATGAACGCTTTTCATTTAACTAATATATTCCTACTTTTCACGTTGCCATGTTACCACCAATAGCGTAGCTCCTACTCTACTATAAAAACTACACGTAACCCATAATCCCTCGATTCGCTCTGACGAAGGGCTAACGCTCGAAACGTCAGCTTTTAGAATCTCTGTACGGTGGTCAATTTACATTATCAACTCTGTTGATAAACCAAATTTTTATTTAATGGATGGTTTGATAATTTGCATTCGTTTTTGCATCCAGCCAAGCATGGTTTTCTTTTTATTTTGAAAATTGTTCTTTTTAAAGACATAACCAAATAAACCAATACTGAAATACCCATAACTTTTTCAAAAAAGATGATTTTAAAAAATCAATGCTTAGCTATATTCTGTATTTGGGGGTGAAACGTGCCATGTAAAAGAAATTTAATTCAATTTAAAACCGCCGGAAATTTAGCTTTTTTCTCAAACCGGAAGTCAGTTCGTTTACGCATGCGCAGTTGATCTGAGAACGAGCGGGAGGAAGGGCGAGGAAAAACCTTCGATGGAAACAACAGTTTGTGCGGTGACTTTTGCTTGTGAGTGGGTTTCTTGTCAGCTCATGATAATGATGACGTCAGTTACCGGAAGTAACATTTCACTTCCTTAGCAACGCGCAAAAAATCCGTCTGTGGGCCCTTAAGGCCGTCCTTTCTTGGCTTCTAAGTAACCCAAGGTACTCCACCTGAATTTAGAATAGTCTTCTTCGACAGGCTGTTGTTCAGCAAGAGCTCGAACCGCTGCCAACATCAACCAGGCGTAATTGCTTAAAAAAAATAGACCAAAACGAAATTAAAGAGAAATAAGGACAAAAGAAACTACGTGTTGAAAAAAACAGTTTTGTATTATATTACATTAAACAAAATTACACGAGTCACATTGGACGGGTACAATTTTACCCAAAAGAGTACTCTGTGGAGCCGCGCCCGTAATCTAGCCATAGCAACCACGCGCGTAGGGAATAAAACAGCAAAACTGAAACAAAAATGGATTGCAGTATTTTTCTAGTTATAATAAGAATTTTGAGAACTTTCAAATTGTCACTTGTTCTTATTAATTCAGAATTATGCAGAAGATTGCTTTCCTGCAGCTGTTCCAGTGGGCCCTTTGTAGCTGGCAATCACATGGTGCAGAAACCGCCATACTGGAGAGCAAATTGCCCACTGGGACATCTAAAACAAAGAAAATTCAAATTAAATTGCTTTGTTTTTGACGTCCCAGTGCGCAGTTTGTTCTCCAGTATGGCGGTTTTTTGTACCATGTGATCGCCAGCTGCAAAGGGCCCATTCGGAATTGGCGATTGAATGGCTAAGGCCCTGTCTTTCTCATCCAGTCAAATGCGAAACCAATTGTTCGCACGCGTTAACCTGTTCTTAGCGCCGGGAGAATGTATTTGATTTGCAATGCAATCGGCTCATTTCAAAGTTAACGCCTTCTGTGATCTGTACTCGTAGACCAGTAAAACAATCTCCATCAACATGATAGATAAACAGACCCTAGGAAACACTTTCTGAACTAAGCAGAGATAATTATAGTTCTGCAGTCACTTTCTTGAGTTGGCATCGTCGTCTATGCTGTCCCGCTAAGCATCACTAACTCACAAGGATGAACGCAACAGAAACACTTCGAAATGGAATAAAAATGACATAAAATTACCTGAAGTGTTCTTGAGACCCTGTGGCCTTAAGCGCCATGTACATTGAGCCACAAAATCCAAGACACACGATGACAAATACAACACAGAAGCGAGACATGTCTCGGTATATGATCTTGGCAAGAGTCTTGCTGTACAAACCAGTCGTTCTTCAAGGAAAAATGACTGAGTTAGAATACAGTTAATCGAAACCAAAGCGCTTTTCTGTTGAAAAGTTTGGCCAAGCATTCTATAAATCCTCTCAGGTCCTGTTTCAACGGCCGTTTTATTAATTTAATTTGATATATCAGACATCACCTCAGCCTCGTTTTCAAGGCGAGTCGGACACTTAAGCCTCGTTTTCACAGCGAGTTTAACATATTAGAGCAATTTCAATTCGCTTTTGTCACACGGCCGCCATCTTGTCCCGGGAGCCCAAAAAAGCTTTGTTCTACCACCAGCCTCGCACTGCAAACTATGGGGCTGAGAGTTGGCGTGGTAAAACAACGCTTTTTTGGTCTTCCGGGACAATATGGCTGCCGTGTGACAAGGGCGAATAGCAAAATTTTTGGAATGGGAATTAGTAATTATCGGACTTTGCACTTGGAGTCCAGATAATTTTATCCGGTGGGTAAGTCACTGTCTAGCAGCTTCAGTCTGCGTAAAGATTTCAGTATTTGCCCATGTAACTGTACTGTCACATCTAAGTAAAGGCTGCCGCGAAAACCTTACCCAACGTTTAACATAGAGTATATTTTACACTCCGTATAGTGACTTATCCACTGCATAAAATTATACAGCCTTTGAACCGCTGAGACCAGAGATCTAGCTGAGCGACCCACATAACTCGTATACTAAGAACACGGGATACATAAAGGAGACAATTTAGTATCAAGATAATACCTTGTTACGCAGGAAAACTTAAATAGCCTGAGAAAATTGAACAAGTATCCGAGTCCAGCGACACTCCATTGAAAATCGTTTTCAGCAAACCGAAGAGGAATCACAAGGATGGTCAAGATCAAACCGAGCCAGTCAAAATAGTTATACGGATCCTTGAAATAAGTATGCCACTCCCTAAAGGAAAGACAACTTTAAAACAGCTAATTTATAAACTTGTCTTTTACTACGGAAATTGGTACATTCAGATTCGGCCATTTGTTAGCTCGGTTTTTCTGTTGTTGGATTTGGAGATTCTTTCACGGATCGCGTTTTTCTTCTCTTTAATTTCTTTCGGTTTTCAGGCAACATAAAATGTATTATATACTTCGAAGTCTAAGTTTTCCGTTTTTGGAAAATTTTTGTTAGAAATCGAGGTTTTTGTAGGCCCCTGTTTGAAGATAACGTTCTTCCTCCGCCCAATACAACAGCTGAAATCAACGCATTCGGCCAATGAGCATTCAAAAACAATGAAACCAAGGCTAAGCGCGTGAAAATAAAGAAAGTTTTCGTCCTCCATGTGATTGATTTAGGGTTTTGCTAACAAATCACTGGTTTTAGCTGATAGATTTTCTCGAAACAGTCAGAAAACCACTCAGTGCAGAAGTTGTAGCCATTTAGTTTACAACAGATAACAGTATCGTTTAAATCGCCGCAAAATTAGTTTTTAACTCACCGTTCCGCTTGGTTGACCTCCTCGAAAAAGTAAAACATAAGAAAAATGATAGAGAGAACTTCACAGAACAAGCGCAGGCCATTGGCTTTGCCGCTGTATTGTGTTGGATCGTCTTGGGTTGCGCCATGAATAAGCGCAAAGGACAACACAGTTAGGAAGAGAACGTAGAATGCTGCCTGAACGCTGAAACAACAACAAAAAATGACTTAAACGGAGACAGGATGGAAAAGAAATTTAACTCAAATTCAGGCCAGATGGCTAGGATGCGCAAATATTAGTGGGGGAATAGGAACGAATTAAGAGAATACGATGAGAATTGGGGAAGAAAGGACAGCGAAAGAAAAACGGAGAATAAAGGAGAAATAAGAATTCAAAGGAAAACTGGATGGGGCAGAATATTAAGCAACAAACAAGGAAAGATAAGGGATTATAGGAAGGAATCTAAGGGTAAACATTAAAAGTAGGAAGAAAGTAAAGGATGGAAAAATAGAGGTAAGGCGTGAGATGTCGACTGATGGGTATTGAATGGGCGATAACCAGGCCAGAGATCAAAAGCAAGTACGTGAAACGTTTACTGTCCTTACCAAAACCAACGATGTGCAAACTTGTTCCACTTCCTTGAGACAAGCATACGAACCACAGGGTGCTGAATTGCTTCCTAAATAAACGTGAACGAAAGGCAGACTGATAATGCCTGTCCTCAAAAGCCTGGTTTATGCCAGAGACTATAGTTTTATGCTTACTTTTGCTGGCTTCTAAAGGTAAAAGAACTCAAGGAATGATATTTCTCCCGTCTTTATCACGATCAATCATCTGCAACGCATTCGACGAATAATATACTTTCAAAGGTTTACTGAGCAGAAAGAAGCGGACATTCAAGAGACTATCCTATCACTGGCTTTCATCTTACCAAAACCGAAATAAGATGTTGACAAATACTCTTTCTTTTTAAGTATTTAAACGGAGTATTCACGAAGAAACTAGAAGCTAATCATTTTCAAATTTGTGCTTCAACATACCTCCTGTAGTACTTATTGTATTACTTATTGTACCCCTATTAGGAAAGCTGTTTGGTTGATGTAATTCTCGCAACATTGTTTTCTCTCCATTTAGACGCTCTCGGAAACGGTGTGCTTAAGGAGGCTCGAACCAGTTTCAACGCTTCCAAGTGACGCTCTTATTAGAAGGATCGGCACCACAATGTTGTATCATGTATTAGCAATATTATGGTACCAAATGAAACACGAATTATTGCTGAACAAGATACAGTCATTATTGCGACGTAATATGTCACCGTGGCAACGGGCAAGCCTCGAAAAACACCCTTTATTTTTTCATGAGTTGCTTATATCTCAAAAACGAACTCAGTTACCCTCCTTTTTTATTTCTTAAAAGTAATCAGAAGGGCATGATGAAACTTTCTACAAAGTTTTAAAAACTTCTGTCTAGTGGATTCAGAGCTATCTTAATTTTCTGATTTTTTTAAGGCAGCTATGAATCCTCAAGACAGAATTTTTTCAAATTTTGCCGATAGTTTTGTCGTCGCCTTGTAATTACTTTTCAGCAATAAAAAAGGGGGCTCGCCGAGTTCGTTTTTGAGATATGAGCAACTAAATCCAAAATATAAGGTGTTTCTGCTGGCTTTCCCGTTGCCAAGGTAACTTATTACATCACAATAATGATCACATCTTGTTTGGAAATAATCGGTGTTTTATATGGTACCATAACATTGCTGTTACGTGATACAGTGTTGTATCGTTATTCGATGTAAACAGAGAGTCTTCCTAAGTATTGAAACGCTTTCGAGCCTCTTAACTAATTAATAATATACATGAAAAAATTACTCCATTCTGATTAGATTGGCTAAGAGAAATACATTTTTCAGGTAACATAGTAAAGAAGAGGTTATTCATTGCAAAAATTAGTAATAAACCAAGCATTCTGATTGGTCAATGAGAAAACTCAGAGATAGCCACGCTTTGAGCAAGTTACATGGAATTACTAAGAGTTTGGATTGATTCATTGCGCTGTTTGCACCTGCTGTGATTGGTCGAAGTAAGCACTGCGGTGAAAGCTGCTCTATTAGCCACTGTCATATAACCAGCAATGCATTTTGTGTTCCCCACAAATCTTGCATAAACTATTGACAACTATTCCCAAGTGCATTTGAAAACAATAGTTTATGCAAAATTTGTGGGGAAAGCAAATGTATACAATGGCGGATCCAGGGGAGGGGCCCGGGCGACCCGGGCCCTCCCCTTATTTTTGGACCAAAGCCACCAAAACACCAAACCTGTGAAAGGGCAAAAACAAAATGTTTGAGAGCGGGCCCACACCTTACCTCCACGTCTAGATCCGCCAATGGTATAGTGGGTTGTATGAAAGTAGCTAATTGTTCTTCAAACAAGACTAGCATCAAACTATAAATGGCGATCACCTTTTCATTCTTTTGTATTCATGTTAAGAGGACCTACAGCCCTCATTTTGAAACCAAATTTTTTTTTAAATTTGTTCGTCGCGGCGAGGCGAGAAAGTCTTATTATCAATAAAACAGACGAATATTTTATTTGGCAGCCATTATGGAAGAGGTCAATGTCTGAAAAGTAAAGGCCTTGCCAAACTCTCGCAACATTTCAACGAAACATCTTACAACATTAGGGAGCTTAAGCACGCGCATTGAGACGCGGACGGCAACCGGAAGAGAACATTTCGCGTACCAGGACAGTGGTGTCTCCCGGATTTTTAGACTAATGATCTCTAATAGAGAAAATATATTTAGTTATGTAAATGTGGTTGTGTGAAGACAAGTTAAAAAGGGAAAGCAGCTCACTTTCGCTTGCCCTCCGCGTGTCAAAAACGCGCGTGCTTAAGCTCCCTATTGTTGCATGATGTTGCGACATGTGTTGAACGGGCTGGCCAAACGCAGGCAACATTTTCAACGCAACATGTCGATGTTTATGTGCCCCAGTTCTCTGGCGCGCAACACGCAACAAGTGGACCTAGCGCGCATGCCCTACTGCAACAATGTGGCGTGAACGTGGCCAAACGAGTGCAACATCCAAAATGTTGCACGAAAAATTTGACCATTTTCAAATATGATCCAACATCATCCAACATGGTAGCCAAACGTATGCAACATGTTGTGCCCAACAATGTTGTAAGATGTTGCGATAAAATGTTGCGAGCGTTTGGCACAGCCCTTAAGAATATTACACCATGTAATAGTCAGGAGATGTCCAACGTAATCATTACTTATGGAAATAATGGCGATCGGACTGACATTTCCGGATATTGGTTGATTTGAGGGAAAGCAAAAAAATATGAGTAAATTCTCAATCAAATAAACCAAACGTTACCACAGAAGACAGAATTAAGGTTAGTGACAACGTCAGCCCGAGAGGAGGTCTCAGGCTAACTATCTCCAGTTTTCCCTTTTAAGCGGAAGAAATCGTTGAACGGCCGCTAATTCCTACGCTTTTTCAATGGGATTTTGAAATTCAAGTAGATTCGATAACGATAAAAGGGAAATCTGTAATACATATTACAGATATACGGTTTACGGTAAAGTCGTTATGGTAATCTATTCATTCTCAAGAAGCATTTCGAAAGTAATAAAGCATCTAGTTGTTGATAGCGTAAGCGAAGTTGCCTCCGTAGCTCAGTGGTTAGAGCACTGGTCTTGTAAACCAGGGGCCGAGAGTTCAAATCTCTCCGGGGGCTTTGCTTTTTGTTTCCCTTTTCGACCGAACGAAATTCTCCATCTTAATCATTCGATCTCGTTTAAAAACACTATAATGCTTCACTTGTTGCGATTTCAAGCGCACTTGTTGCGATTTCAAGCTCAAAAGTTTCATAAAATTAAACGATTTGACAAAGGTAACAACGTTTTTCAGAAACGAACGCTTCTTAAGATCACCATCAACCCAACTCTTCACTAGATTTTCTATCATTAATTCCCAAAACGATTTCAGTTTTTTTTGATACAAATTCAAAACCTTAACCTTTCACAGTTACAGCAGTTGGTGAACTAAACATTGCCTTTGATAGAGAGTTGGATCTCGATCAACGAAAATGTTCCCATAAATAGGTACCAACACTTGTTCCATATCTCGATGGAATTGGATCGTCTGGGTGAAAGAAGTCCTGAGAAGGACTGTTGGCAGTCACGGTTGGAAATTTAATAGAATGTAGTGATGCTCTGGCCTGTGTTGTGATTGGTAGTGGGAAAAGTAATGTGATTGATTGTGAAGATAGTGAGTGGTGATTTGTGAATTACTATTTTAACACTAATTCCAAATAAAATTCCGTTCTCTTTGTAAGGGATGTCCCTAGACTCGACTCTACATCAGAATTAATATTGAAAGAAATAAAGACAAAGAATCAACAACTGTCTAAACTATGATAAAATGATATATGAAATGGATCATATATGAACTGCGGATATGAAATCAAGTGAAGCTAGGATCCTCGCAGTTATGAACGCAATTTTTGCAATTGCATAGAGAAGCCTGACCCCGTTGAAGTCCTGAATTTTTCAGGCTTCTCTACGCAATTGCAAAAATTGCGTTCATAACTGCGAGGATCATAGCTTCACTTGATGTATAAACCATGCTCGTCAAATGGGATCAAAATGTCGAAGACAGATATTTCCATGCCGAATCGCAAGAATTATTTTCGAGTTACAGTACTATAAGCTCATGACTTTAAAGCGTTTGACTCTGGTTAAGAGCCGGGGTTTTCATTCATATTTGGGCATAAAATTGGTGTCTAAAATCCCCAGCTTTCTTCCAAGGAAAAGAGTTGCAAGTTGCACACTTCAAGGTCGTGTGCTTCTGCCTATGTATATCTAAAAATATCTATGTTACAATACCCTATATCTATGTCCAAAACTGCGATCTATATAACCAAATTGCAATATTTATTGACATATATTTAGTTATCTTTTCGTTTCTATATCGACCCGACTTCGTGCACTTTTCTCGAGAAAAACATAACCCTAATGATATATCTCCCATCTTTTAAGACAAAAATGAATTCAGTCTTCACATAGCTTACATAGCATGTGGATTGCCTTTGCCTGCGAGGCAATCTGGCCCGGACCCAAAGTATCACGACTCCTACGACAAAAGCGGTCTATTTAAGGATCGAGAGAACACAAGTCTTCAATTCCATCACGTAATCGCTGTCAAATCCATAACCTGATTGATATTGGAACTGACTTGTGTTGACAAAAAAAACTGTCAATCATAAAATAGGATAGCCTGAAATAGAAACCCGTTTTTCTTTTTCGATTGATTCGTTGCCGTTTCGTTCGAAATAATAAAATAATAAAATGATTTAAGGTTCTAGGAGCAACAATTTTCATTCCACAAAATTCTTTGGCCGTTTGCTAGAAATATTCCAGTTAATTGTAATGATATATGTCTTAGTAGGATAGGTGTATTGTGAATATTTTCCTTTCAGTATCTATAAACGATACAAAGACTGCCTTATCACAGTTCCACTTAAATTTATTTGCGAAATATAATCGCTATCGCATAAGCAATACGAATAAGCTCGATATTAGATCTGTGTTATCGGCTGGAATCTGATCCGTCTGCTTCCGCTATCAACAAACATGTTCGGTAGAAGTCGTAGCTCTATTTTCAATTCAATTACTTCATTTCCTCCTTTTTTATACTCATGGCAATAGTCAAAACTGACAGTTAAGAATTAGAGGATATATAACGCAAAAGGCAAAAATATAGAACTAAGGAGCCACGAAAAAACGTTGTAAGTGTAAGGACGAAGAAAACGTAACGCCTCAACAATGAAGTTAATGTCATGAGGGTTAAGTGGAACTCTGCCAGGCAGCCGCCGCCATGCACGGAAAGACTTTAAAAGGTCAACTGACGGCAGAATAATAAGATTTCAACCTGTTTGAAATAATAGTCCACGGAATGGTAGTCAAGTATAACGTGGAATTAGCAAACACCAACTTGTAGAGGAATATCCTAATTTGAATGAACGCCGGACTCATTTATTATTAATCAGCAAGTGTTGGGTCGTGACTGAAAAGCAAAGTATAGGAGATATAAGACGTTCATAGATGCCACGGAAGCGCCAAAACTATTCTAGATTTGAAGATTAAGTGATGATTTTAAATACTTTCCATTTTTTCCTAATTTGCACTCTTGGCTATACTGGCTGCAGGAGTAGGTTCTGCCAACTTTCCAGATGCCGGATATTAAGATGCCTATTAATTTACAGAGCCAAAACCGTCATTATTTGGAAATACGCGACACCAAATATCAAAGACGCTTACCGAATAGACTTTCCGAATGAATAGATTTTTCTGAAAATATTTTACGTTACTTTTTATTAATAAAAAAGGTTAATTCCCTCAGGACTAACCAAGGGTGGTAAGTTAAAGTCGCAGCTGTTTCATTTTTGCTTTGAAATTTTGAAATGCAGTAAGGCTAATCTAACGAAAAACGTTTGTGGAAACAAATGAAGCACAACGAAAAGCGTGATAAAACCGTTACAGAACTAAAAATCCCGAGTCATATACCCATTATACAGAAATGCAAAAAATTGGTCCAACATCCAATAAGTGCACCGTCCTCAATCATCCAATACAGTTATCGCGGATCACGTAAACAGAAAGGCTACTCTACTGACAATTTAACAATGTTTTAGTCTAATCTGCTAAAGTCAACATTGGAAAATAAGCAACTCGATTCATCAAAATCCTCGATAAGAGGAATGTAAAATACTTAAATAATGACAAATGAATACCAAATTTAAATAGTATACTGCCAACTTGAAGGCTCTAGGCAACCGTTAATATGGTAGCATCTAGTAGCTTGTCCAACTCTGTCATCTTCGTCGGTAGTCCACTTTTCTACTTTGTTCGATAGAAAACCCCAACAATTAAGGAAGCCCTCAGTTATGTTGAGACTCCCGTACAATAGTTCCTCGATAACGCAAAGGGTAACTCAGCCATTTGGGTCTCCAGACCGATTTTCTGACCCTTTTATCAATGAAGCGTAATGAGGCGTAGCGAAATGAAGCAAACTACTGACAAATGCACGATTCACGGTGTCAAGCAGTTTCCGTATACTCTCGCGAGTGTTTCATGTGGCTTTACGTGCGACAAGTTTTCGTTTAACTCGAAGAACCCTGTGTTGGATCTGACTCGGTCGACGACACTTGCATAATTATCTGAAAAGCATCTGACACATTGTATTGCCTTTTCTTCCGGCAACGACACTTTCTAAACTCTTCTCTGAACGCTTTCCTGTATCTTGGAATTCTCCACGCGTAGACAAACGGATTTAAGCTGCAGTTCACCAAAAGAAACTTATTTGCTACATAAAGGAAAAAGCGAAAGCTCTCTCTTAATGCGAAGGACGGTTGAGCTACCAACATATTTTGAGCAATATACTGCGGAGCAAAGGTGACATAAAATAAAATCAGAACAATAAGAAATGCGGAAATCATTCTCCTTTCTCTTTCTCTGTGTACAACTGTCATTTGTTCATCACTTCTGCCAGATATGTTTCGTACTTGTTCGTTATGGCTTCGTAGGGCGTAGTACGTTCTCCAGTAAACTGCAGACAGAACTAAAATAGGAAGTGTGACGTGAAGATGGCAATACAAGAGAACAAAGACGTTCTGGGGCAAAACCATTGCTAAACTAGAAAACAGAAACGAATATATCCAGATGACAGCAATGAAAACTTTGATCTTCTTTGGAGTTACTCGCATTTTATAGCGAAGAGGGGATGATACCGCAAATAAACGATCAAACGCCATCACAGATATCGTACACGACGCTACAATATTTGTGACAACAGCAGCGAAGGTTATCACAAGTCGCGATCCCGACAGTTCTCCTCTTGTTCGGCCGAGAAATAAATTGATGTCATAATAAAGACTTCCACACCCTGTCACCAGCCCTGTTAAAAAATCGGACACACTCAAATTGACCACTAACAATGTAGCAGTCATTCTCCACAACTTCCTTCGATGAATCGTGTAAAGCAAAATAACGTTTGAGAACACGGCTGGTGTAGCCAAAAGAAAGCTCAGAATAATCTGCGATACCAGAAAGCCTCGAGGGATAATGTTCGAGGCTGCAGAACTCGAATTTGACATGGCTGTTGTTCAAGTAATAGTCAAAGTCCGTATCAAGCTCAGCTGTAAGCGCGTGAATGTAGTCGTTGCCAGCCAATTTCTGTTCAACTCACTGGTATTTGATTCGGTACCAAAACGTGTCAGCCTGCGTGCCACTTTAAAATGCAAATATTGTCAACGGTGATATTAGCTTTCAGATTCTAAGGGCAGTGTACACGTCTGTCTCTTTTAACAGCTTTCTTTGCCAGTAGAGTGAAATAAATTCTTAATGACAATGAATTTGGAAATGACTCATTATTGATGACATCTTCCGGCTGTAACCCTAAACCCAAACGAGTGGACGTACACACGATCTAAAATCATCGTAAAGCTACTGATCACTCCTTACTGTGGCAGCTTAGGAGTGGCGTAATTCTTTCTAAATCTGCAAGTTGCACCCAACGAGCAAATTAAGCCAAAAGCCTTTGAGAGA
>NC_090893.1:13332208-13334708 GCF_036669925.1 Montipora capricornis
GCCAAATTATCTCAAATTAGTTAACTATTACATCCTTAGCAACGCACCCCAAAAAATACGTCAGTAGGCCCTTAAAAATATTAAGCTCCCTACTGTTACGAGTTATCGACGGTAAATATGGTCGCTTTACTTTACTTTACTTTAGTACTTCCTACGCTTATTTCAAACGACCAAACTGGCTTCTTAAAGGTCAGATTTATAGGAGAAAATATTTGTACAATAGACAGTAGTCTGTTCCAGGCTCCCATATAGTCGGGAAAACGAAAACAACTGCGTGGAAAAAGCGAGTGGGGGCTTGAGCCCCCACTAATTTTTCGTACCAACTTCTTTCGATTCCAAGACTCGGCGTCATATGTGGGTTGAGTTTGTTGGTTCTTCACTTTGCACCGAGAGGTTTTTCTTCGGGTACTCCGGGTGTCCCCTCAAACACCAAAATTTGAATTGATTTGCGTTGATTTTTTGATTTCAATTTATAGTGTCCCTAATTAGTGCTCCGGCGCAAGCAGTTCCTTTCCTTTCCTTTCAGCAAAAGAACTTTCGAAATGTGAAGAAAAACGAGAAGTGATTTTTGATCGTAGTAGCACTTGAAGCAAAAGCAACACACGCGTATCACGCCATCACGTGAAAATTGCGTCGTTTAGGGCTCGCATTTGATTGGCTATCTGTGACTTTCTTTGGTCATTGACCAATCAGAATGATTAGCTTGTTACCTCGTTTTGAACTGAATTTCCTCTTTTCTGCACCGTTAAGTTTGGAGATCATCTCAGTTATGAACGCTACCTTAAGCAGTA
This sequence comes from Montipora capricornis, assembly GCF_036669925.1. Lineage (NCBI taxonomy): Eukaryota > Metazoa > Cnidaria > Anthozoa > Scleractinia > Acroporidae > Montipora > Montipora capricornis. Next base: position 13,333,000 of record NC_090893.1, read on the forward strand.
ACGAAAAGAAAGCCTGACAAACTCAGGCTTGAGAGGGATTCGAAGCCATGAACTGTGAGATATCGGTGCAGTGATCATCTACCAATTGAGCTATCAAGCAAACTGGAAGCTGGTCTTTTTCTTTGTGAGTACGTAACTGAACCCGCCGATGATATTATGAAAGGACAATGTATCAAAGACAAACACTTGAACTACGAAAATGAAACAAGTTGAATATGAATCCTGAACACTTGTACCGTTCATAACTACGATCATCTCTAAATTTAACTTGTTTCATTTCCGCAGTTAAAATGTGTGTCTTTAATACATTGTTCTTTCGGCACAGCGTTACCTGAATACTGTATTTCTCTTAACCAATCATAACTGAGTAATTTTTTCATGTCTCACTATATCATGATTAGGGTTGTAACAAACCTTGTTTCCGCTCTCCGCTATTCGTCTCAGACATGACAACGACTTGGGGTTGAACTTGGGATTAGGTTTCATTTCAGTGTTTACTGGAGCTCCACACTCGTCCACTTCCGTTGCGACTTCAAGCTTAGGTTGTCTTCCATGGTCGTCAGCTTCGAGTATGTGATAAAAAAAGTCGTAGTTCATTGGGTCGTCAGGCACGCTACTGAAAGCTCGTTCCAGTTCACTATCATTTTCATCGTCGCCTTTTCTCTCTGGTAAATACGGCCACCGAGGATTTATATGCTTATCCAAAACTGCCAAAACTGTTTTCTGCAATAACGAATCAAAACCGACGTTTGATCAAGCTTTACAGTTGGTTTTCAAAAAATGACTTTAGCCTAAAAGTAATAACTGTTTACTTAGGAAGGTAACAGAGTTAAACTGCTCTCTATTTAATTAGTTTGGGCTAGCAACACGGCCGACATTTCTCTGCCTGCGAAGCTGGTGGGAGAAGGACACGTGCGCAAGTGTCCCCGAGTTGCATTCGCAGTTCGTAAAATCTCCAGAGGCTTTGGCGCCTTGTTGCTCGAGGCTTTGCCGCTCGCATAGCTCCCATGCGCATGCGCAAATTGATCCCGCCACAGGCTGTAAAAGGACCACAACGAAAGACAGTAAAATTATAGAAAAGCAAGTGGGTAGGGTGGGGAAGAGTCGGAACAAGACCCAAAACAAGCTTAGCGGGAGGTGGTGGATTCGTAAAGCAAGCAGAACATCAACGCTGCGATACTCACTTCCGACAAACATTTCTGTTGTATATAATTGAAGTGCGAGTTATGGGTGAGTCCTTTCGAGGAAACACATGAGCCCAACAAAACTGACCCGTTCCCAACTGTTGTTAGCTAAGTTGGTAGAGCGTTGCACCCGCATCGCAGAGGTCATGGGTTTAAATCTAGTTGAAGCCACCTGAGTTTTTAGAACTGACAGTTGCTTAAATTGTCTAGCTAAGTGCAAGGACCACTTCTCACTTTTATTAGGGAGCTTAAGCAACGACGACGGCGACGGCAACGAGACAGTCATCTTAAAAATATATATTCACTTTGTTGTAATCACTTCGTGTCTATTTCAACCTTTTTAATAAGACAACGAGTGTGTTAGTTCCTCAAAAATGACACTGGTCGGAACGGCGTTTAATTTTAAGTGCTACAACAAGTTGCAAAATTGTTGAGACACTTTCATTAAAAAACACCTTTTCTCGCTTCCAATACCCCCCGTATCTAGAATTTAAACCTTAACCACCTCCATTCCCCTCTCCCCCT
>NC_090893.1:13339708-13344708 GCF_036669925.1 Montipora capricornis
GGAGGTGAGTGCTCTCACCACTGCGCCATCCCTGCCCTCCTTCTTCTAGAACAACCACACTAAATGTCCCAAAACGGTGTAGTAATTTCAACGAAGAGAATTGTGATTGAAATGTAGTACAGTTTTCATTGATCAATACCTTCATGTTGGGTTCATTTGTTTCTTCATCTCGATAGCTGATGTAATCTCCAAAATAAAACTTCGTAGGAGTCTGCTCATCATCCTCCTTGCAAAGAAACAGCTTTTGGATTCTGTCAAAAATAGTTTATTAGTTCCTGATAAAAACATAGCCACTGTTCGAGCACCAGCAGCACCATTCAGGATTTTGATAATAGTGACTTGATGCTGCAAGCCAACACAAAATAACAAAATGGGATAACAAAAACTCACCTATCATGTCGCATCTGGGATATCAAATAAGCTGCAGTATCATCATTGTATTTCTTCAAGGCTAACTCAACTGGCAAATAACTGGGTTTATCCTCATGTTCTGTGCTGTATAAGTACATCAGACCTGGATAACGTTCCACCAAGGCTTTTGACACATGCAAGAAGTTTTGTCCAGCGGCAAGATGCAGCAATGTTGGGCAAGTGGCATCATCCTTGGAATCCACTTGAAAATACTTGTAATCTTCTTTGGTGTCTCTCTTGAGAATGATTTCTGTAAGTCGACTAATCTAGATGTCAATAATAATAGCAAAATTCACGTAGGTAATTAAGATAATGTAACTATGCACAAGATCTGCCAACTGAGAAAAATGCAAATGAACCCATTTGAAGGTCCATCAAATGATTAGACAGTGTAGGTTTTTTGTGAAAACATAGAACTGGAAAACCTGGGGAAACTCCAACTCAACTGGCAATAATATTGTGAGGTGTAGTTATGGAGTTCGAAGCCAGGTAGTCTCATCACGTTTCCAGGTGAGTGAGAACAATGTGCGAACCAGCAAGACATTATGCGAGCCATGGTTGCAAGCCATGTGAGCCATGCAAGCCATAGCTGCGAGTGATGCGAGTCAACATGCAAGTCACACAATTATTGGAAGCTAATGGTTTTAAAATGGGTGCTTAGACTTAAATACTGTTTTTCAGCGCTATTTGAAATGGGTTCTTAGACTTAAATGAGAGACTCGCATAGGCTCGCAATTGACACGTTGGCTCGCAGATTGTCCAGCCCCTTGCCAGGTGCGCATCCTTACAAAAGCCCTGCATAAAAAAAATAATTGTTACCAACTTGAAGACTAAAATTATTTGCAAAAGCGAAACTTGTATATATTCCAGGTGTGAATAGGGAGATGTACACTTACAACCGACTGGGTGGCTCAGTTGTCCAGCATTGGATTACCACGCTAAAGATTGCAGATTTAAACACAGGCGTGATCAATTCTGGGTCTTAAAATTCTTGAGGAGAAATCGCTGCCGAGTGCAACTTCTTTCACAAATGCACAGAATTTCAATGTATGCTCAGATAAGGACTTCATACTGTGGGCCCTATCTTTAGTTGGAACAAGTGTTAATAAACCCTAAGGGAGGTTAAGGAATCCATGCCACACACCTTCCTCAGCATCTTGAGTCTTAATGTTACAGTAGTTGAATATCAATTTAGTTCAGTTTATTTTGGTTTCTTATTTCGTTACTCAAGTAACAATCAATTTCTGGATATGCCCTGTCTTTGTGTGTGATTTGCATTGTTTGGTAAACAGTATTTGATTTGCATTGTGATACAGTAACACCCTTTGAACTTGTTCCGTTGATTCGAGTGCATAGGAGGATCGTCGTTTGACGTTAAGTCCCGCTTAATCTATGGAATAAACCTTGAATTCACCTGGTTTATCGTGGCTTATTAGTATCTTATTATTATCCTGGTACAGTACTTGGACCATGGAACATTTGATTGTTTATTTTGACCTTTAAACACTGTGAACTAAATTGCGATCACCAGGAGCTACATGCCGTCTGGTTTCTTCTTAACATCAGAATGTGGTTTACCATGTATGAATTAATGGGGACATAGTTTTTCAGTGAGTGATTAACCCATTGACTCCCAGGATTTCCCCATTGACGAGCAAAATCGTCTGGCGTAAGACAGCGTAAAATACTAAGTCTGGCTGGTTTCGGCCGGTTTGGACATCAAAAGGTTAAGATAAGCACAAAGAAACATTCAAAGGGATTTAGCAAGTGGTAGAACATGGTACTTGTCATAATCACATTAGATCATCTTGAACAGTAAGTAAATCTATTGTTAAGGACAGCATGCTTTAGACACAAACAAAATTAAACTACTGTTAAAATGATATTGTCATTTGGAAGTAATCTAAAAATGAGGATCTCCCAGGGGTTGGGGGGGGGGGGGGAAGGAAACATGGGTAATTTGAACGGCGGAAAAGGGGAATAAAGACAGAATATCTTAGGGAACAAGGAAACATAAACCTATTTTAGGGATCAAAAAGCAGAGAACAAGATTGGAAGTAATTTCAGGAATAAGGGAACACAAGCAAATTTTTAAAGGAAACAACACAGCCGACCCAAACATAATTTGAATGCTCAGTCAACGTAATGGTTTGTAGGGTTTATATGGGAAACATGAAATGCAGAAAAAACAACAACTAATCCTAGTTTATCCTTCATTAAAAGAAGACAAGGCTGGAAACTCTGAACCTCTAAAGCCACTGTCTTCTTTTGATGAAGGATAGGAGCAAAATAATTTCAAAACTTGCCCAGAACGCCTCAAATCGACACAAGGACACAAGATGGAGTAAGAGTGAGTTTATTTCTTGTATTTTCCTCGCTATAAACTAGGATTAGCCGATTTTTTTTCTGCATTTCGTGTTTCCCATATAAACCCTACAAACCGTTATGCTGACTGAGCATTCAAATGATGTGTTTGGGTCGCCTGTGGATACAAGGGAACAAAGACACCTCCCTCCCCCCCCCCCTTCCTGGGAGACCCTCAAAAATGATCTATAAAACATATAAGTACTACCGGTATTCATTTCAGTTTGTGACAAGCACAATAATAATTAAGCAAAGGAAATCATTACCAGGTATTCTAAGCTTGGTAACACTTCTGGTTTTTCTTTGTATTTCTGTGGCCATTGATGAATTATTACAAGAAGAACACTCTTTCCATATTTTTCCATCAAGCAATCTGCACGCACTTCATCCATGGCTCTGCTCCAGGGTAACTTCTCACTTTTGACTTTGTTTTGAACCTAAGGACAAAATAATTCAAGCAACAATGTTGTCATATTGAAAGGGTCTGTTATTACAGATGCCACATGAACGTTGATATGGAAATAAAAAGTTTCTGCATAGGACCCTGGGGAACCCACAGGTAACCCACGGGAATGGTGATGAATTTGTTGCAAAACTTTGCACCAGAGCCCAGGGGATTTGCCTTTCTAGACGATTCAACCTCCCCAGGAACCTGGGACTGGTGCGGTGGGTAGATAGCGGTGGTTAGAGTGCTCAACTCCAGGTCATGTGGTCCGGGTTCAGGTCCTGGCCAGGAACATTGTGTTGTGTTCTTGGGCAAGACACTTTACTCTCACAGTGCCTCTCTCCACCCAGGTGTATAAATGGGTACTGGCAAATTTAATGCTGGGGGCAACCCTGCGATACACTAGCATCCAATCCAGGGGGGAGTTGAAATACTCCTAGTCACTTCATGCTACAGAAACCCGAGATAAGCGCCAGCCTGATGGGCCTTCTGGCTGGTAGGGATTTGCAAAATACTCTTGCACCATGATGGTCAGTGGTAATACATTGCAATGTCAAGAAAGGCACCTTGGTTTGTTCCCATGAATGTTGATGTCTAATATAATTAAGCCATCCTTGTCCCAGGGAAATGCTGGAGAGAAAAAAATATTTACCACAAATCCAGGATGGAACCTTTTTTCAATTTCGTGCTTCTACAACTGCTTTGAAACTGGGGAATAGGTGATAATGTATCACACAATTGCTAGGTTCCAACCCTTTGATGCATATTTTTCCACCGTTTTTTAACTTTTCGTTTAAATATTTCTAGTGTCTGGAGTGTAGTACTTCAAAAAAATTTAAACCAGAGGTTAAAATTAAACTAAACATATCCACACATTTTAGCAGGCCTTTGATTTTTGGCCGATCCAGTTGGGTCCTGGTAACTAACGACGTCAAAGAACTCAAGAATGTAATTCCATTCTGAATCGTCAGAACATTCATGGCATCTGATGGGTAACTGTCATCCAACATTTCTATGAAGACTTAACAAAAAGCTCTAAATTTTCAACAAGACTTCTATTTTACACTTTTGCACAATTCTTTCAAAAGATATGTGATCCAGTTACTTCTTTGATGACATTAGCTACCATGGCCCAACTGGATCAGCCACATTTTTTGCGTATAAATCAAACGCCCACTAAAACACGTGGATACACTATGAGGGGAATTTACTGCACTCCAGACACTAGATGTTTAAACGAAAACTTAAAAAGACGGGGGAAAAATAAGCGTTATAGGGACTTTAAGCTCTGTTCCAGGGACTTAAAAAACATTTGTCAGAGATGTGTTGACAAATGCCCCGGGGTCCCCGGGTGTTGGGTTCCCGGGTGTTGACCCCCCGGGATGGCCAATGATACCCGCATTATGGTGTACCTTCCTAGTGTATTGTTACATCCACTTAAGCAGAAACAGCCGTAAGTCAAAAAGGGACTTTGCCAAGTGCTGGCACTTGTAGAGTTAGACTGGTAAGAGTTTATGTTTATCTACACTCTGTTGTAAAGAGATATGAGTCGCTGGTTTCTTCGGCCATACTGCCTGACTCTGACGCCCATGTTTCCTAGCAGTGGTATCAGGTGTGTATATTGGAACTGCGCGATGATTGAATACGACCCGCCATCTCCGCGAACTCATAACAACGACATTGAATATATAATTGTGTATGAGTAATGGCGTAAGAATCTGTAGGGAAAATATTCTGAATGGGTGATGAAAGCTCAAATTTTCTTTCATTCATATTGATC
>NC_090893.1:13347208-13404708 GCF_036669925.1 Montipora capricornis
AACACCTAGCCTTACCTTGTTGTTGAAAATATGTAGCAATTGCTTAGACTTAAAGAGACACTTCATGTCGGATGTCAAAATTGGGCGTGCATCTAATAAGGTGCATTTCTGGACATAAGTGGGTCGACGAGGTTTTTAGGACTGAAGAATTATGACATTTGACCCATATACCATACGAGCGAGATTAAGAGTACAAAAAGGGTTTTGTGAACTCTCCTTTTACCAGGTTACTTAATTTCACACACTTTACGGAGATCTGTTGTTAGTTCGACACCGTCACATATTCCAGATGTTACAAAAAGCGGATCACCACTAAAACAAATAACTAGAACATTGATAACGCTCAACGAATAGTTTAAAAAGCTTTCAATGCAGTTTTCTTACCTATAAGCATGCGTTGCTCAAAGCGGTCTCTGGCTGCAGTCATGCAAATAGATTTAACAAACACCACTATTTTCGCAAAACCATTTCCTATGTAATTTGCTCCCTTATTGTCAAGGTTTTTCAGTATAATCCAGATGATAGCTCTGCTCCACGGATAGCCGCCACTAGTGTATGAAGCCCATCTCCTTCCAACTCATTTGGTCGTTCTAGCTTCTCGGGGTCGTTTACACCAAGGCAGTAAGCTTCAGGCCAGTCTGTAGGGACATTACTTCCAAAACAGACCGGGAAAATCTTGCAACTTAATTTTTCGTTCTCGTCAACAAATCCCTCTCGAGAAAGACCATCCCCGCCCAAACACAACAGCACAACGCAATTAGGATTCGCCAACCATTGAAGAATTCGATTCTTGATGTTTTGCATGTCGTTTGCCGATAAATCCACAACGTTTACATTTTCTATTGCCACACAACCGGCGGGCTTTGCCTGGTTTAGAGCCATGCAGAGAAATCTGACGATATTGCTTGCATTCTCCCATGAAATCTTGTATAACAGTAGAACGCTTTTCGTGTTATCCAGTGTTTTTCCTTGCGATCTGGTAACATGATGAACAACAGGTTTGTTCTTTTCTTTAGACGCTTTTGCCTTCGTAGATTCGTTCCCCATGTCCTGAAACTGAAATGATTGAGAATGATGACTGTTATTTCATTTTCTGCCGACGAAAAAAGCGAATACCATCTGGAGGTGATTTAAAATTAAAAATCTTACGTTTTAACTTTCTAACTTTTAAGGTGCCATTCAAGATATTTTAACTGATGGGAGAAAGTGATTTATTAATGAGGATTTCATATCTACCAGCCACGTGAAATAACAAAAAAATACAATTAGCATATTCAAAAAATTATGGTAAATTGGCGTGTTTCTCTTCCTCTACGAAAAAAACACTGGAGTCACGAAGCGCTCAAAAGTGGAAAGTCACCTAAACACGTTTAAAGACTATTTTAAGACTCTTAAAATAAACGTTACTATCTCGAGTTTTCTTTGTGGTTCTTTAAAATCAACTCTAACAGCTGCCGTCAAATTCCTTTTATTAAAATTTGAATGAAAGCCGATCTGTCGAAAAAATCTTTATCGTAAAAATTTTTCAACAGGATTTTTTCTGCAAGCATGTATTTCTCAGTGTCAAGATATGATGGCCTTGTAGGATCCACATCACATTGAGAGTGAAAAAAAAAAACATGGTTAACATGAAAAAGAAAAAAAAAACTGATGGGTAAAAAATATGATTGTTGGCTTGAACAGCTGTTGTGCCATAGATCGAGATATCAGACAGATCTGCTCTGCTGTCGAGATATATAAGACCCGAGCATTTTTGCTACCTCTGAAATTTTTTTTTTCCGTTAGCTACGAAATTTTAAGCTAGTATAAACACAAGTTGCCTCATTAAAACGCCTTTTATTTTTGTTATACTGAACTATTTCAAAATGATATCGAATTGAGAAATTCCCTGAGGAATCGCCCTTACGCTGTTCAGTAAAGAATGAAATTTATCCTCAAGTTAGTTCACATTCTTTATGAAACTTTATAAACGTTTTAAGTGACAAACGTGGCTTGGTTTAAATGTTAAAAATGGTCAAACATAAAAATTAAGTAACAAAGGAAAACAAAAGAAAAACATAGAAAATTGAGAAAATTTTTTTTCTCATTATTATAGAGAACCAGTTCAGGGACTTCATAAAAAAAGGGCACGTTTATCACCAGAGCGAACGTAGACCGCGGGTCGAAGAAAGAAAGCGATTAGTCATCCCGAGGGACAAGTTGATGCATCCTCGCGATGCGCAGAGCCAGCGTGAAGAGATCGTAATTTAACAAGACGCTCTTTAAGCGTTTACTCGGAATACCATGTTGTGCGGAAGGGTTAGAAGCAAACTAGAAGGATAGGCTCTTTGCATGACCGTGTCACGTGACCTTATCGATCACAAAAAAATGGTCGTGGTACAAAATAGATGACAGAGATGGAAAGAGCGTGATGAAATTAGTAAAAATGTCAATTTTGAGTCCACTGACATTTAGGTGAGAGATTTCACAGTGAATTTAATGCCTGAAAAATTAACTGAGATTTATCCAGAAAACAGCTGCCGGATGGCAAGCTTTGCCCCATCCAGCACAGAATTCTTTTACATTTTTCTAACTTTCCAACCGCTCTAAAATCATGCACTTAAACGTCAGTGGCCTCAAAATTGACACTCTCACTAAATTTATCTCCCTTTTTCCATTTCTGGCATCTATTTTGTACCACGACCACTTTTTATGATTGGCAAAGTCACGTGACACGGTCATGTAAAGGGGCTATTGAATAGACTAAGGGCTGTTTTACACGGTACGATTTTTGTCGCATGCGACAAGCGCACGATAGGCCTCCGACATGACTTACGATTGTGGCAACGTTAAAACATATCTTAAAATGCTACGACATTTTTTTCTGACGTACACAACAATCGTAAGTCAGGTCCTGGATCTGTCGTAGTAAGCCGTTGTCGCATGCGACAAAAATCGTACCCTGTAAATCGGCCCTAAAGCGATGCTTTCTTTTGATATTCAAATTTGTGTGTGGTCCTGTTTTGCTTCTTTCAGATACAGTGAGGGAGAAAAAAGGAACTCGAAACAGATTGGCCTTCTTGCCTTTCGATTGTTTGATGGCATGGAAATGATTTGTGAATCGTGATTAAAAGATTACAACCGCATTAAACGATATATATGTTTCATATTTAAGTTTATGGAAAAAAGTAGTAATCAATAAAAATATAAAAGAAGCATAACGCTTCAAGAATCACAGTACCGCTTTTGTTTTCTTGTAAGACGTTGTCGTAATTGCGTGTGATTATCCATCACTTATAAAATAACATATTTATACGCTGGTTGCAGCTCGTGGGGACTGAATAAAAAGTTTCAATTCAACTTAACTTATATTAACTACGAGGATGCAGAAGATCAGTTGCCATGAAAAAAACGCGTTGGAGTATAGTTGAATCGGGATTCGAGCACCGAGTATCCGCCCGAAGCTCTTGGATGAAGAGTCTTGGGGTAATTCTCAGTACTGAAGTCATTTCTTCTTTATGTGTGTTTCTTGCACTGAAAAAACAGCACTGAAAGGTAGAAGGGATTTTAAAATGGAAGCTAATCGTGCTACTTACAGTCTCAATAGAGATACCACTCTCCATTACGTCACGTAACTAGAACATTAGCGGAACACTCCTTCTTACCTTGAGGGCGAATATGTTTGCAACAGACCATGAACAAGAAAGGCAAAAATAATCAAAGTTGATTTCGTATGACGGTTATTTATTGGTCCAGTAAGTTAAGACAAGAATTCAACAATTGTAAATTGATGTGAAAAGCGATCCCGGCAAGGTATAACAGGACTCTGCGTGTCGCAGTGTTAGCATCAGTCATAAGACCAATATCCTTTCCAATGATTGTGTGTAGTTTAAAGTTATTTATCGATCAACTTGCTAGAATTTAAAACACTTCCCTTGCTCTACTTCTTACCCACTGCAATGCACTTTTCTGTTCCGTCGAAAAAATGTGCGAAAAGTCAAGAATTGTCCGTTTAAAAGTTGGTAAAGCACGCGCAAAGCACGGTAAGAGGCACAGTTGTAAATAATTATTCATTAAGGAGCTTCTGAACTGTTCTCACCTTAAATTTCACTCCAAACACTCTCCTATACGAGACTTCGGTCCTTCTAAGAGTTAGATTCCTTGGGCGCAGAGTTGAAAATAATACTAACTTAAGGAAAAGGAATGTCCCTTAAAATCTCTGAGGAGTAGTATTCTTTTCAGAATGAAAGTAATCTCAAACTTGCGTGTGATGTCATTACTTAAGGAACATGAGCCCGCACTTTTCAGACAGCTTTCAGCGTTACGGAAGAAAGCCGATAGCGGCTTTCACTGAATCTTGTGCAATGTTAGATTCCTACTTTAAAGTACTTGGAAATTATTCAAAGGGACTAAACTGACATGAAAAGCTTTTTAAATTATGAGATATTCATTGATTTTGTTGTCATGAATGCTATATAAGGAAATAAATATTTTCCACCAATTATTATGGGCGTGGTCCTTGGACGTATAAATATTGCCAGTATATAACTAAATCTAAATGTTGAGACTGTCTTACAATATATTTTTTATGCGTTGGAAAAACACTTTCTTTTCTTCAAGTACAGTTTTGAAAAATAAAAAGACCAGCCTCCACTTGTTTAGGCTTGTTCTGAATGATCTTAAAACAAACTCTATTCCAGGTTTCCTCTTCTTCTCGACCTTTGAAACCTGCTCGTCTGCTCGTCTGGAGACCGCGATTCTTTAGGTCAGCGTGTGTTAGTGTTCAAACGACTGATCGACGACGCCTGAACAAACATTGACACAAACGGACTCATTTCACGAGAGATCAACCAAAGAAGACGGTCAACATGCGACAATCACACGTCACAGTTTTCTCAGCCAATAGCATCCGGCATGGCTTACCTGACCGCCAGCCAGTAACATTTAATTTCTGCTCACTAATCAGCTCAAACATCTGATTATTCACACTATCCACTAACGACAATATAACTTAACTTGACCGCTTAAAGATGATTTTCGCTCAAGTTATCAAACAGCAAGTCACCAACCACAGGTTGATCGAAGCACTAGATAAAGCTATTTGGGATGTCACACAACGGTTGCTGTGCGTGACGGCTGCCAAGAAGGGCAATCAATCCCGAGTTCAAACTATTTTCAACTTTATTAAGGTTCGATACTTGAGGTGAGGAAATTACTGAGTGAGAAGCCTTGTGACTAAAGACATCTATGTACTAGTCAATTCCAAGTGCGCCCATCCCTTCCCCCGGGGTATACTCCGGATATTTGACAAGAGGATAGCTCCGCATAGTGAGAATTTGGCACGAAACGAACCCCGTACGGGCGAGGAAAGCACTAGATAACATCGACCTAAACCTGGTGAGCCATCGATATGTCAGCGGAGTATTGAAAGATGATCACTTCGTTTTCGCTCGCTCCTCGCTCTCTCGCTTCTGATCGATCGCAGCGAGGATTATTTCAGTCATAAAACGGTCAATAGACCTTTCCGGTTTATTTTACTAACAAGCTGTTCAACACGTAATGGATTTTAGCAGTATTTTATTACGGAATATTTTCAGTTTCCCAACTTGCAGCTAACAAATTTCCGGCGCTCTTCCCACTGTCGGAACGGATCCTGTAACGGGTATAAAGAAAATTAAAGAAAAAAAAAAGAGAGTTAATTATTAAAAGTTCCACTTTGTGAGCGGCATATATGGCTCACCAGGTTTAGGTCGATGTTATCTTGTGCTTTCCGTACGGACGAGCATTTGACTTTCGACAAAAACGTTGGTCAGCGGTCGCTACCTCGAGATTTTTTTAACGGAGGGTGGGGAATTTGACACTTTGTGTGGCCCTAACTTAACCTCTTAGGGAGGTTGTCCCTAACCGGTAGGGCATTTGACGGTGTAGACTGTCAACATAGGGGGGCATTCGACCATTTCCTTGGTAAAAGTCAAATGCCCGGGGGCTTGCCCGAGGGAGGATGAGCGCTTTGAGAATTGATCAAGAGAAAATGAGGGGACAGAGAGGGAGGCTCCCGGTCCAGCCATTTGGATATGTCATGTCCACGAAAGTTATTTTTAGACGAGCAGAAGTCTTCCGAGACGTCCACATGCAGGCCAACCTCGGTCCGATGTTTGAAAGAAAATAAATATTCATCATCCTTCCACGTGCGCCGTCATTTTCTCTTTTCACTAAGAACCTGAGAGCGAGGCAAGACTGCATGCGGACGTCTCGGAAGACAGACTTCCGTTCCTCTAAAAATAACTTTCGTGGACATAACATATCCCGGCCAACGCCCTGAGCCTCCCTCTCTGTCCCCTCATTTTCTCTTGGAATTGATACATTAGCTTTAAAAATTAGCTAAGACTGCATTAGAAATATTGAGCCACAAGTGGGTTTCGCACCCACAGGACCTAAATATCTACGTCTTAATATATATACCAAGCTCTCTAGAGCTCCCAAAAATAGTGCATTGAAGGTTTCTTTTGTCTTCTTCTTCCTTGTTGACCTCGCCTCTTCCTGTGCCTGTGGAAGATTCTGAAGGAAATGAACAAAGATTGAAATTTGATCAAAAATGACCTTCTTGTCAAAAAATGGTCAAACAAAAACGTTTTTTTAGAGGTTTACAGAGAGAACTTACTTTACTTAAACTCATTCGATGTCTCAGTTCAAGTCGTATTGCCAGGAGCTAATGTGCTACAGGTAGTATTAGCATGACACGCTTTTGATTCAGTTCTCAGGCTACATCCGTTCTAGCCAAGTTAAATTCGTTTTTCACACCGGGTTAACCCTTTGTACTAAAAAGAAATCTATGAGAAGGGAATTATCCTGAAAACCCGAAGTTACCTGCAGTTATACTTGCATACAAGCGGCTTATTTGACCACCTCCCCCCCTCCATAGAGGCTTTTTAGGGCCAATGAAACACAATCAATGACACAACAGGCTTCACTGTTCAAAAGATGCATTTAACGCTATCCATCAGATAAATCGGGTTTAGTCTAAACTCTAAATCATTTCAGTTATCCAGTGGATAGTGCTATCCACCCTTTGAAAAACTCGGGCCAGGGGTCCGTTTCTCGAAAGTCCCGAAACTTTACGGGCCATTTTCGGGTGTCCCAATTCCCTTTGTATCTCAAGAACGGAGAGGATTCAAGTCGTCAAACTACACAGTTCTATTTCTTTTTGCTACCTTAAAAACATATTAAAAGATCGGCTTTCCAAAACTAGCGGTTGGCAGTTTCACAAATGGCTTTCCGGGCCCAAAAAGTTTTCCGTTTCTCGAAAGTCCCGAAATTTAACGGGCGATTTACTTCCACTTCGGTGAATAGTTGTTAATTATCATACAATATAAAATTAAAGTTAGGATTTCCTAAAATGAAATCAACATTATTGAGTTCAAGAAAAATGTAAAAGTAACAAGGTTTCCAACTTCCCGCGGTCATGTCAGACCTGTCAGAAATTTTAAAATCGACTATTATATGCTGTACGGTCGAAATGTCTTTTTCCTTATCTGCATTTTCCTAATATGTTGTGACTGTCCCGTTCTCTCCAACAGAAGCGGCCGGCTTGGCATTGATACCACCTAAGCAAAAATAGCCATAGGTCAAACTTTGACGAGTGCTGGAACATGTAGCAGCAGGATCCCAAGAGTAGGAGCTTGCCTCTCCCATAAAAGCCCTATGATTCAATCTTTGCTCGTATCTTTCTATTTTTAGAACGCCATGAGTTCTTCGGCTTTGCACACACTGTTCAGAATGGCCAATCAGAATAAAGTTATTGTGGAACAAAGACAAAAATAGCAAAAACAATGTATGCAAATTGTGCAAATTGATGTAAATTGTTGTAAATGTGAGTTTCCTGCTGAAGGATTAGTTCTAAAAATAGAAAGATACGCGCAAAGGTTGACTCAAGGATATAATGCATTGGGAGGCTCCTAGTCATGGGCTCCTGCATGGTAGCAGATATATCCGGAACAAATTAAAAGTAAACTCGAGAGATGAAAAATAATAGGGGGTTGCCTTTTATTGACAACAGGCTCCAGTTGTTCAAAAGGTGGATAACGCTTTCCACCGGATAAATCACTATCCATTGGGCAGCGCAATTGATTTCGCTACTATATACCCACTGGATAGTGATTCATCTGGCGGACAGCGCTCAACTGGGGCATATGAGTTGCTGGTCCCCAGGCCCCTTTGTTTCCCGCATTTGCAAAGACTGCTGCAACCTCGTTCCCAGGTCTTTTCTCCGCCGAGGAGAGGATGGGCGCTCTCCTCGGCGGAGAAAAGCCCTGGGAACGAGGTTGAGACTGCTGGGATCGCCAGGGAAATCGTTCGAGTTTTATATGAAGTAGTCATGGGTGTGCAGTGCATGGATACGACAATGACCGTCGATATTCAGAGCAACAAATCAAACCAGTAATGTCTTGAAGTTTTAATCAAAGCTTTTAAGCTTTTTTGGATGTAAACGACTTGAAATGATAGCTTGAGAGAAATAGCTTTAAAGAACAAACTTCAAGTTCACCAAGAGCATTAAAATTTCGCCGTTGGAGACCGTTGTGATACTTGCGAAAAGCCTATTTTGTGTGTGAAAGGTCAAGTTATCCAGACGAGGGCAACAATGTGAAATCGTATGATTCGGTGCTACTTGTGATCAAGTGGATCACAAGTGGATCAACTATCCCAATGGATAGTTACATACCTGTAAAGGCTTATTCTGGAAATGTGACAGCCATGAAAACAATCTCGTACCCAGAGCCCGGGCGCTCACCCGCTGACCAAAAAGCCATGAAAATCTTCAACTGAAACTGTCGAAAAGCGAATGTCTTCACGTACAGTTTTTGAAACGAAAATCAAAAATGATCAGAAACTATTCCCTTCTTCAAACCGATCTAATGCTAATGAAAAGCATTACACAACCATAGTCCCTTAGAGGGACTATGACACAGCTGAAAATAAAATTAAAGATTGTGAAATCATTCTCGACTGAAAGTGGAAAACTTAACTCGGAATTGCGCGAGGACGAAACACTTAAATCCGACTCTTTCTTCAGATAGCTATCACGGAATTGCTTGGAATCTGGCTTTGAATGTTGCTTTCGTTTTCCTTTCGTGTCGGTGTTTTCTCTAGCCTTCACATTATTACCCTCGTCTGGACAACCTTTCATGTACAAAATGGGCTTCTCGCAAGTATCACGACGGTATCCACCGGCAAAGTGATTGCTCTTGTTGCCCTTGAAGTTTGTTCTTTGAAGCTGTTTGTCCCAAGCTGCCATTTCTTTCCAGGTGATCTGGTGACGTAATTCGGAGGACTGGGGAGAAAAATTTTAACGCCGTATCCCACAACCGCGCGCGGCCTTATTTTCATATTTAACATGGCAGGGGAGAGGTTAGATCTCGTCCGGTTTACTTGAATGTTCATTCAGTAACAGGAAATGTGGTAGACACAGAATGATCTGTTGAGTTTTGGCGATGGAAATACTGCAGGGAGTTTGGAAACAACAACTAAGGCCGCGCACGGTTGTGGGATACGGCGTTAAAATTTTTCTTCCCAATCCTCCGAATTACGTCACCAGATCACCTGATTGTTGGTTCGATGAAGACAATCTCGTACCCAGAGCCTCAAGACAGTCTGACTATCGACGGTCATTGTCGCATCCATACACTGCACATTGATCGCCACCACCAGGAGCTCAACATCTATGACTACTTCTTAAACTCGAACGTTTCTAATCTCCCAACTTTAACTCGAGCTTTAATCCTACAAATATTTCTTATTAAATGTTTCTAATCGCGTATTTTAACTCGAGCAGCGCAATCGACTGCAATCTTGCACAAAACTCGTTGGGAAAATGTGACGCTCTAATTTGTCTGCGTGATAAAGATTAATCTTCCTACTTTCCCCCTCCCCACACCCGATTCAAATAAAGGCTTGCACATTATTTTGCATTACATTATCAACATTGGTATGGGGGGGAGGGGGGGGGGGGGGGGGAAGGACCATGATTTTGTTTGCCCCCTGGCGGTCCCAGGTGTCTGCAAATAAGGGAGAAAACGAACGGGCCTGGGAACCGGTAACTCATTCATTGCTGGCGAGCCTTTACGAGGCAGCATACTATTTAGCCAAAAAAATCAAAATTTGAATGAAAGATCGGAAGCATGCGCAGTCGATTGTGGTGGGTCATGTCTATTATCCGGGGTATTGATACCCGAAAACGTCGCGTACACGTCGTGGAAGGGAATCTTACAGTCACAGCCTTCGAGTCGAGTACCTCTCTAGTGGGTCGTCATTGATCATCATTCAACCGTATATGTTCAGTCCTTGACAAGGACGACTGTTCGTGGTCTAGCTCGGGAACTGATTTTCTCTCGCTCAACGGTTGAAGACGTTGAAGAACAATTTGACTCGGTGGTTTCGATTCCTCAGAGCCACGCACGACGAGTGAAATTATTATTTTATGCAAATTAGTGGTGAAAACGGGGCGTGTCACGCAATCGCGCGCTCAACTGTGTCATTGACTGCTCCCAGTCTATTCTCAAGCACGACAATAAATTTAAATTGACATTTGCTCAGCTACGCTCAGCATTTCTCAAAAGGATACTCTTTTGCTGAAAAGGGGCCAGAAATTTGAGACGAGAAGTTTAAATTCAAAGAATGAAGTGACATGCCTGTTTTCAAATTATACTTGCTGCGACACGTGCTAAAGATATGCACACCTTTCTTCGCTTTTTAAATACTTCACGCACATTTCCGGTATCCTCTTTCTTCAAAAATTGCAGCTGTTTTAAAAAAAAAATACAAGTCACTGCTCCCAGTTTTCACGCCAGCACTCACTTTCTCACTGAAACTCCTAGTTTCGTTGTATATTAACCCCCTCAATCAATATACCGGAAGTGGTATCGGCAAGCAACACGAACGGCGCGCCATACTAAAGTACGTGACTCATCGGCGATAACCTCGGGAAAAACCGACACCCTAGGCGGGAAACTACCGGTTTATTTCACACAGTTATTGTGTAACGCGCTGACGTCCTCCTTTAATGGCAGCCAAAGATCAGAGGCAACTCCCTAGAATTCCACGTGGCTATTGAAGAAAAAAAAAACCGCTCGGCGATTGTTATAATAAATAAACTCACTGGGCGATCATTAAACGTATATTGAAACAATAATTTGAGTTTCAATAAAAAAAATGTGAAATCCTGTGGTGTCTTGGCGCTTGAGTCGAATGAAATTCTTTCAAAACAGATAATTATTAATTACCTCAATAATCCACTTTTCGGAAATTAAGTAATTTTCATGCCGACTGTATTGTTAAGAAATCCTTATGTCGTTTCCGAAAAGAACGCACACAGTGCCTATTTCCGAATTCAAAAGAAAACCTTTATTATCCTTGAAATGTATGTTTCTTATCTCTGATTGGTTGACCTTAATAATGAATTTGGCTTTGCTGTTAATTAAAGTGGCATTTGTCTAGCCACTGTGGTTCCGAAGACAACGTTAGAGCTGATTTCTACTCTTTGGCGAAAAATTGTTTGCCATTTTCCCACCGAAATGGCAGTGATCTTGGAAACGTTGCGTTTACGAAGTCTTCTAGGATTTGCTCTTCTCCAAGTTATCATTTTAATCATATTTTTCGTCGTGGGAGGAAAAATAGGTGAGTGAGTGCGTTCATGAATAATGCGAAAATTGAGCTCTCGTGAAATAATATGCCAGTGGCATATGTTTGGCATTTTGCGCTTTTCTGTTTTGATAAATGGCATATAGCATAGCGCCAACAACTGCTGTTCAAGAGTGGTCGTCAAGGATGTTGTTTACAGTAGGACTTCAAAACTGAAAAGGCGAACAAATGTCAAATAGAGGAGTTACGACAAAATACCATCACTCACGCGCCTTTGTCCTGAAAATAGACAAGTAATCGATTATAAAGGACTATAAAATGTTTAAGCAACAACACTTCAGAAACAGCGCGGTTTTACGTGATGCTTAATCTTTTACTGTCACTTTTATATGGTGACAGGACATGGTCTTTGTGTTTAAATTTTGTGTATTGGAACGTCAGATGAATGCGAAGCTATATGTGGATAATATTCCTGCAATCAAGCATTTTATTTATGTAGACAACAAACAAGTTTGTGCATAGAGAGTCTTCAAAAAATTATTTTGCTTGTACGTGATGATCGCAATATATAATTGATTAAACTTGAATGAAGTGATTATTGTTTTGATTTAAATCATATCACGATTCTGTGATTATCATGATTTGAGGCAATGGGAAATTTAGACCTGAAATGTGGATGTGTTCAAGTCTTGCGGTGATTATTTTGGATTTATTCAGTTCCATTTCTTTACTCCACTTGCTAATCATTTTGCCTCCTTGACCCCTCCAAATGAAAAAGGTTGGCTGCAGTGTTAAGAAAGCCATCATGGATGGGTTTCGACAAAACACTGACCCCCGGTCAACTGACCCCCTTACTGACTCCCTATAAAATCAATGGGAAAATGAATACTGCTTACTTAAGCCTCAACATCCCTTTTTAAACAGCATTGTTCAACAACATTTAAGTCTAAGCACCCATTTTAAAAAGGTTAGTTTTCGATTATTTTTGTGATGGCCGATTACTTCATGTAAGCTAACCTTTTGAAAATGGGTGCTTATACTTAAATATTGCTGAACAATGCTGTTTAAAAAGGGTTTTTGAGGCTTAAGTAAGCAGTATTCATTTTCCCATTGATTTTATAGGGGGTCAGTAAGGGGGTCAGTTGACCGGGGGTCAGTGTTTTGTCGAAACCCATCATGGATTGACTTGGTCACTCTTGCATGCAATCATGCACTCACATGCTTGCCCACTTACTCACTCTCTCGTGTAAGAAGTTGTCTCATTTCTAAAATAATAATAATAACAATCCCTTGCCTCTCACAGTGTTTGTTTTTCAGTGGACAATATTTAAGTGGCTTTTTCAAACTCTTTATATGGGAAAGGATAGGAAAGGAAAGGAACTATATTTAAGTGTCTAGTCGTTCTAGCGCTGGAGCCGCTAATTGGGGACACTGTAAACTGAAATCAACAAATCAAGGCAAATCAAAATAATGTTGATTTTTTAGGAGAGGGGAAAACCAGAGTACGCGGAGAAAAACCTCTTGGTGCAGAGTAGAGAACTAACAAACTCAACCCACATATGACGCCGAGTCTAGAAATCGAACGCGGGTCACAATGGTGGCAGGCGAGTGCTCTCACCACTGAGCCATTCAAGCACCCTGTGTCCAGAAATGCCCCTAGTTAGATGCACATGGCTTGCCCACCTGCAACATTAGATATGAGATGATTATAGCCAACTCGGCGCTACGCGCCTCGTTGGCTATCTACCATCTCATATCCAACGCGTGCTCATGGAATAATTGTTAATTAATTAACCATACATGTAAATCCTCATAGCTATGTGCGAATATTGATATATATCGAACATGGCCCATTAAAGTCATTAAGTGTCCTCCAAATGTTGCTCCTCAAGGAAAGATAAACTGCTGCATTTACCCTCAGTGAAAAATAATACTAACCTTCATCCTTACCTTATTGTTGGTGGCAAAGACATAGACTTAAAGGGACACTTCTCGTGGGATGTCAACATTGGGCATGTATCTAATTAGGTGCATAAGTGAACTCTTTGACCAACCCTTCCGAACAGGATAGTTTGAAAAGGACGTTTTTCTACCAGCAAATAGATAGGATTTCAATCAAGACACTCTAAAATATACTAGTAGAATATCAAAATAATATTGTTGGTGGTTAATTGGAAAAAAGAAGGAGACCTAACTTATGGTATGGTTTAAAGAATAGAAGTTATTATTTTATTTTTCATTAGATCTTTGAAACAATCAACGAGTTGCTCGAAGGTGGAGTTGCTCGAAGCAGTGTGCAATATTTGGTGTTAAATACAATAACAACCCATCTCATGTCATCCAAACAGGCTAACCATATCATGTGTGCAGCCATAAAGGGAAGCATTACCAGTTCTTACTAACTTCAGCGAAAACTCTGATTTTGTTTTTAGCTCCTGCTCCAACAACAGCCACATCACACATAGCAAACATTTGTGTTGGAAAGATCTCAAACATGGATGCTCTTTTAGATCCAGCCACATGTGAAAGAATTGGTAGCATCAAAGAAGCTGAAACTGATCCTCGACACATAAGAGCTGATCAAATTGTGTTTGCAATTCGCTTTCCTCATCAAAGTTTATCCATGTCACGCTGGTTTCAGTTTGTGACCACATCAATTCGATTGGATCTCGAGTACCAACCATCATTTCACTACAGGAAGAATTCAGGTGATGTTTAAGTATACATACCTGCCTTGGTGCGATTGGGTTACAATCTAGTCAACGGACTCTCATAACTATGTATTACATTTGTCCTCTCATCCACAACACGTAAAAAATGCCATTCCATTCTCTCAATTTCTTAGACTGAGGTGCCTTTGTAGTAACGACTCCGATTTTAACAACAAATGTGAGGAAATGTGCCAGTTTTTCAAAAAACGGGGCTACCCAGACTCCGCTGTCACCACAGGCAAACATCGTGCCCAAAAAATCGATCGAGATACCGCACTACAATCATCACAGAATGAAGAAAACAACAGAATTCCATTCACCCTCACCTACCATCCACAAAACCTTGCATTCAAAAATGTGATTGTCAAAAACTTCAAAATTCTCCCCAATGATCCTGAAACTAAACACGTCTTTTCTCTACCACCACTTATTTCATTCAAATGCGACAAAAACATAAGTAACTTTCTAGTTAGGAGCGCTTTCAAGTCAGACAACCAACCAGGAACTTTCAAATGTACACGCACACGATGCAAAACTTGTCCCTTTTTTTCTAACTCTCCTCTTTGCCACTCAAAATAGTACTGATCTATGGATAAGCTTTTAATAATCATTAGTATCATTCAATGGATTTTTTGCCCCATTTTCATTGACCGAGAGCCCACCACGTGACCTGCAAATAACTGCCTACAAATAAGTGTTTTGCTGCAAATAATATCCTGCTCATGCGTAATTGAAACCACGCTCTTGTGTGAAAATGGCAGTTGGCTTTCTTGAGCTTTCAGAAAAAGATTTAATTGTTGGGAATTGTGAAAAATAAAGTTAACTCAGTCATCAAATGAAAACAATAATTATTATTGAACTCGGTTATCACAAAATATCGTGATTTGTCAGTGTCCAACAGATCAATTATTTGCCTCAGCCTTCAGTTTCGGCAAATAATAATATTGATCTGCTCGCCACTGACAAATCACGATGTTTTGCACAACCTCGTCCAATAATTGTTAATTATTAATGAAAACATTGATTGGAAGTTATTTTATATGAATCTACTTTATGCCACTGTTTGGGCTGCACAGAATATTTCTCCTTTTTTAAAATTTTCATTAGTAATAATTATTATTTTTCTTGTTCTTGTTTGACAGACGGTACTCCCCCTAGTTTATCATATAATGCAACATTGGCATATCGTAATAAGGAAAGCTCAGATTCACAGGGATGGAAGACCATGTACACATCACTTCAAGAGAGACCAGTCATATGTGAATTTGTTAAATCACAGGTGAGACCCCTGGGGCCAGCTTTAAATTCGTGGATGTTCCCTATAAACCATTGATTGACTCATGCCAGACAATTTCACTTGTCAAGGGGTGGGGGGATGGCAGTTCAGGAGTCAATGGGTTAGCAACCTATGCTTCCCCTCAAAAATTGGCCCCTTTCATCTGTTGGTTCCTGGGTCCTGGGAGTGAGACGTAATAGATTTTACTCTGTCTAACACTAGACAATTTTACTTGTCAATTGGGGGGGGGGGGGGGGTGGTTCAGGTGTCAAATGGGCTAACAACCCCTACATCCACTAGAAAACTACTGTTTCTCCCCTTTTACCCATTGACTCCTAGGAGTCAGACTTAATAGACGTTAACAGAATTAACTGATTAGAGTGTAATGTGAAGTGCTAGTTTTCTACCCCATATGAACCATGTGAACATTAGACCTACTAATGGAAATGGGCCCAAACATGTACTTGTATGTGTTCAGGAGTCAATCGATTAACAACCTCTACATCCTCTCAAGAACTTTGTGCCCTTTAACCCATTGACTCCTGGAAGCTTTACTCTGCCTAACACCCAGACAATTTTACTCATGGGGCAGTTCACGAATGAATTGGTTAAGCAATTGATTCTATTTCCATTTATTTCGTCCTCTTTGCCCTGGGAATTTTTTCCTCAAATCTGGCGTTTTTCACCAGCTTGCTCCGTGAGTCCAGACAAAGTGACATGCCAGGGTTATACACTGTAAACCTAGCTGGAAGAGCCCTTTGTTTTGTTTGAAGACTTGCTTTTCTCATCTCCCCTCTCCTTCCTCATTTTTCCATTAATTTTTCACTCTCGGTACGACTTTTGCCTCTGCTTGTAATCTGATCACCTTGAATGGGTTCGGTTTGCATTGTGTCCTTCATAATATGCAACAGTGTTTTTTAAACTACATGTAGTCTTTTATGCTCATATTGTTCTGGTAGTTTTTTTTATCAGTTATCATTGGTCTTTAAGTCATTCCCCCTTGGATTACATGTATTCCCCTTTCCATTTATTTAGTCTTGTCTGGCTTAAAAGCAAAAAATGCTCGCAAAAAATTGATAATAATCTCACTGATTCTTTTTTTGCAGTCTGGAGGTGATGATGGATACTACAACTGCGAGGATATCCCCTTTTTCGAAATAGGCAATGTGTATTATGAACAGTACCTGGTTAATATAAGACTTCCTTCTTTGGAGAAAAATACCAAAATTGGCAAAATCACCGATGTAAATTTTGTGGTAAGTCAATACTAGCTTGAATGACCTTTTTTATATAATGTTTAAAAAATGAGCAGAGCAGCAGTGTTTTATCGGGGTTTAAAAACACGAGGCATAGCCAAGTGTTTGTAGACCTGATAAAACATGTGCTGCAAGTTTTTTGAACGGCTTCAAAAACATTCCACAAAGAGCGTGTCCCTCTGGACTCAGAACAATGGTTCAAATTGTGAGAGGTGGATATTAGCATACAAGAAAAACAAGCTATGCCTTATTAGTATTCTTTATATAAAGAATACTAATGAGGAGTGTTTCATCAGGATATAAAGCTCATACACGTGACGTTTTATTGATGTTTTGATATGCTGTCAGGCTCATGAATTATTAATGAGTTTTTAAAGGTAACTGAAATCTGTGGCGAAAAGTGTTTACAAAGTAGACAGTCAATATTTTAGCCTGGTAACAGCACATATTTCCTTTTTTACCATTGCTTGGTGAAGAACCAAAAATGCATTAGATATGTTGTTTCATTCAACATTTTGTCACAGACCATTTTTTGA
The DNA here is from genome assembly GCF_036669925.1 of Montipora capricornis. Classification (NCBI taxonomy): domain Eukaryota; kingdom Metazoa; phylum Cnidaria; class Anthozoa; order Scleractinia; family Acroporidae; genus Montipora; species Montipora capricornis. Next base: position 13,364,601 of record NC_090893.1, read on the forward strand.
ACTCATAACTAAGAACTGCAACTCACATTATAAAACCTTTTTGACTACGTAAGGAAAAAACACTTTCTATAAAATTTGAGAAAATCTGTCACCAATTCCACTTTCGTCCTTTGCATTCTTACAATAATGTTTCAGGAAGAAAAATGAAAAAGTACCTCCATGCATTAATTTGGTTCTTGATATCAGAACATGAGCTTTGATAATAATTTATTATTATTATTTTTATTTTTTGGTTGTTGTTTAAAATAATGTGATACTGGCTAAATTATAAAGTTTGTTTTTTAGAATGTTTTAATTACTCTTTCACTTCTATACTGGTACTTCTTGAAGAATGTGATGATATTGTCACAGTTTGTCAGTTCTTAATAATAATTTTAAAAATATTATTTTAACTGTAAAATGTTGCATTTCACTCAACTGATCCAGTTTACAATTCTTTTTACCTTGTAAGGAAATACATCAAAATGGAGGCTTTACCAAAGTGTGGTTTACCATCAAGACTGTCGTCTCGCCTATCACCATTATTATTCTAATTTGGTTTGCCAAGAAAGTTAAGAAGCTTAGAAGAAACTCCGTTCTTCTTGAAAAGTAAGGCAAAAGAGTTTCAGTACAGCAGAGGAATGACACTTGCAAACAATACAGTACTGTGATTGAATGTGTCCAATGTTTCTTAGATTAATTATAAACAACATCATTGCAGGGCCCTGTTTTGTCTTGGAGTTGTGACAGCATTTATGAACTGTAAGTATTTTTGCAAGTATTATGTTAGTTTTAAACACAACATAAGGCTGCGCAAATTAGCTGGAACTGAAAAAGTTTGTTTAAGTAACAAAAGATAATTTGAAAAGTTTTGCATGTTTGTCTTAATAACATTGTTTTATTCCTCAGATGATTGGAGTTGTGTAATATTTTGTTGGGAAAGGATTATGTCATAATTACATTGTATTTAATTTAAGTCACATTGAGTGATTGTATTTGAGTGAGGACAATGTGCGAGCCAGCATGCCATGTGAGTCATGCAAGCTATGGCTGCGAGCCATGGCTGTAAGTCATGTGAGCCAGCATGGCGAGCCATGCAAGTCACCATGCAAGGCAACATGCAAGTCAACATGCCAGTCACACAGCTATTCAAAGCTAACCATTTTAAAATGGGTGCTTAGACTTAAATGCAAGACTCGTATGACTCGCTGGCCCACAGATTGCCCCGCTGCAGTTGTAATCTTGAACCACTAATGTTTCACTACAAATTCTGGACATTCTTGAAGAAGAAATCAAGTGCAGTTGCTTTGCTTGTCTTGATGATGTATTTGAAAGTATTCACTTTGCTTTTCACCCAAAGATTCTTGATTAAGAAAGGAAATGGTCTTAAAATATCCTCGCTTTTCTTAAATTCTTGTCTCAACTTATTTGTTTCAGTTCCTTTGGAATGGTTAACTCTGTGGATAAATTTGCCTTTTATGTTACTGGTAACTGACATTCGGCAAGGGCTATTCTATGGATTGCTTATGTCTTTTTGGGTTATCTTTACTGGAGAGCATCTTGTGGTTAGTTACTTTTATGCAATATACAAATAACTTACAGACTCCAGTGCAATAAATACATCTTATTTGATGGTTTAACATATAATACGCGTGGATATTTTGCGAGGTGCGTAGTATTTTTCTGAGCCCCGCAGGGGCAAGGAAAAATACCAGCAATGAGCAAAATGTCCGCGAGTATTATATGTTAAACCATCTAATAAGAGATTTATTATTCCATTATACAAAAAGGTGTTATTTTGCTTCAATTTTATTTGGTAAGAGTGTTTCTAAAAAAATGCATCATCTGTCCTTCAGGGCGCTTGCGGACGATGTAAATGGCACAGAAAGCCAGCCAAATGTCTTTTATTTGATTGTATAAACGAAATGACGAGAGACAAGCGATGACAAGCTAAATTCTCGGGCTTTGTATCGTGTTGAAAACAATTTCGTTCATTGAAAACTCCAGTTCCGTCCGCATTTGCTCTCTTCTACAGTGTCATATTTTGTGCGTTCTCTTGACCAAATATGGTAAAATGACGTAATAGTGGAATAGTGATAATGAACAATTATTCGCCGAAGTCGAAGTGATTATCGGTGAATATTCACCGAGACCAAGTCGAGGGTGAATATTCACCAATAATCACTGAACCTGAGGGGAATAATTGTTTCAGTATAAATATACAGGTGATTATTTCAAAAAAGAGAAAAAAAAAATTTCAATGTGAAATCATCTTCACTTACAGTGGCAAAACGACTACTGGCAGCCATTTTGTCCGTCGAGGTGATTATTGGCTGATAATCCGAGATAGCGAACCAATGAGAATGTGCAATTTTGTATAATCACCTGTGTATTTATACTACTAATAATAATTATTATTTTTACCTTTCTGATGATGATGATATTGAATATAAACTTTCCTTTACCACCATAGCTCAGCTTCTACAGAAAAATAGATTCTCATAAGAGAGATCACCACCACTGAGAATCAAGTATTTTAAACTGAACTTTATCTATTACAGGATCAACCAGAACGAAACAGACTGAAGTCTTATTGGAAACCGCTCGGAGCAATTGGATTTGGATGTCTTTCTCTACTTGTGTTTGATTTGTGTGAGAGGTAACCTTATGTTTCTTGTTAACTTACACAAGATTATGGTCCCTCTGTTCAAGGTGATTGATTTCGACATTTTTTGTATTTAAAACTCAAGCCTACCGTTGCATTTTAATATTTTTGCAATGTAGCCAATATGCAAAACATTCTTACTAGCCTATGCAAAGCATTTCTGTCAACGCAAAAAATCTTAAAGAAATATACCCTTCCAAACCGTGCTGACTTGTTTTCTATTGATGGGACCAGAATCATAAATCAGACGTGCTGCATTTGTAATATTATGCATTGAAGTCACTATCTCTTTTCTGATTGGCCGAAAGCGCACAGTGAATTTTCGAAATCAGCGCTCTATCCACTGGACCGCTGTTTGTGTTGGCTATGTGTAATTACTTCGAGTTTTGAGCAAGGTTTACTGGATTGTCAATGGAGTGCCGAAAGTAATTAGCGAATTGCTTTGCTTTTGCATGACTTCACTCAGTGATTGGTTCAAAGTTCTCGCGCCACTTTTTCATCCAATCAGAGGTGAAACCAAAACCAATCGTAACTCGCGCATGCACATTTTTCCGCGCTTTGTGTCGGCTACGTGTAATTACTTCGAGTTTTGGTTGGTTTACTTGATTGTCTACGTCCTTTTTGATTGGCCAAAGTGCTATCCATCGTTTGAACAACTGGTGCCAGTAGAATGACCGAAGTGTTTTAAAATATATGTTTTGTCTTTTATTTCAGGGGCTATCAGCTGCACAATGCTTTTCATTCAATTTGGGCCACTAAATTGGGAAGCAATGCCGCTGTATCCTTTCACAGTCCTGTAGACATTGTTGTTAAAGCAGTGGTACTGTAACATCTTTCAAACCAAAAACATTATTCCTGATACAAGAAATATCGGTACTTTGCTGCAAAAGGTTTGGATAATGCGTATATGGGATACGCAGATGTCTTTGCTGCCTAGGCTTCAGCACCAACGTATATGTCGGGATTTGCCTTATGAAAAGGTGTTTTGGTTTTGTAGCGTTTGTCTTGAAAAGTGCAGGACGAGTAAGATGTTTCGGGACATCTCCATTAACGAACACAATCAATATTGAGCAAATCGCACCGCAAAGCAAATACCTGTAGCCGACCCTTATCGCGGGTGCGCGTAAGAGGAAATTACAATTGGTTGTGATTGGCTTAGATTGCAGCGCGACTAATAATTGCTCTTGATTGGCTGAGGAATGAGTCGCATTTTAGTTCGGTAATCGTCAAAACCTAGCGCTATACGCTTGAGTTTGAGGCCGACTAACTACTCTTTAGTTTCTATGTCCAGACTATCATTTTCCTTCTTTCGAAGTGTTTCATTAACTCAATCAAGTACGGGTTCATAATTTTTGCGGCAGTTTGCGCAAGTCTGTACTTTTTGTTTCTCTGTGTTATGGTGTTCAGAGTGTTTTGGAACATCCGGGGTAAGCGAGCTGCCATACCTACTATGTCACGTGCAAGGCAGTTACAGTACAGGGTAAGTGGCATCGTTCGTTGGTATCAGATGTTTTTTTCTGGTTTATAGGATTCCTTTAGTATCATAATTATCCAGAATCGGCTACTTTTTATAGTTTTAGCGTTTTCCCTGTGGAATCTTTTTTATGATAGTTAACTCTTTTATATGTAATCTTAATCTCGCCTATATATTCAGTCTTTTAGTATTTACATAAGTTTCTAACACTTTAATTTTTAAATTGTTTATCACAAAATTACTGAATGCTGATTGTCTGAGACGGAGGGCATTTTTACTTAATCACGAGGGCACTTTTGGTAATTAAGAGGGCACGATTACTTGATCTTGATTGGTTAATAGTTGCTTATCCAGAGCAAATGAAGTTACAAGAGAATCATGTTCCAGATCAAACTACTTTTTTGTCCACATATAAATTAACTTTGAAGCGATATTTCTGTTGATAGCAACGATTTATTGAATTGAACTTTAACCGAATGGGAACGTGTTGATTGTCACTTGTTGCGGCACTGAACGGGCTTCCCTCGATAATTTTGCCCTTTATGTGATGAACATGTAATCGCAATGTGCCCTCGTGCAATTAAGGATTAATTTCACTTGTATTTTCAAAATTTTGTGAAAACTTTGAAAATACGTATTGTAGTGCCATGGTAGACGTCTTAGGTAAATAGCCCCCTGAGAAGACATGTGGTTACTAGTAAAATACTAAGCTCAGAAAGTTTGAAGAAAATAAAAGAAAATGGAGATCATTTTCAAGTCTCCTTGCAACTTTTTTATCACCACAAGCCTGTGATAGCTTTCCAAGGCAAACGTTCACTGAAGTTAAGTCCTGTCCGACGGGGTTGATATTTTAATGGGTGACCTCAAAGTATACGACTTTCTGTCAGAAACAATGGACCGAAAAAAAAACGCTCAGAAAAATGCGAACTAAGTTACCATCAGCGAAAAACATTTTGGGAGATTTTTGCTCCGTTTAATTTTTCTATTGTACTATTGACTGCTCAAGTAAATCGCAAAATCGAAAGTGACGACGATTTCAGCGGCCACCATGATCAAGTTATCTTGCTTGGTTACTAACAACTCGCGAAATTATGGCAAGACACCGGGGTTTTGTTTTTGTTAGTGTGCTTTTTTTTCTTTCAAGTGTTATAATGTTTGACAAGAAATGTACGAATTCAACACAAAATATCACAATCGTCTAACTCTTGAGGTTGACCATTGTTTCTGCAAAGTCAAAAATTCACTCTCCTAGACGAGGTTATTTATCACCAGTTAATTCCATCTTTTTGGAAATAGCAGCTGCTTTAGTATTCATCAGCGTCACAAATTCTTGCCGATTTTGGGGCTCGTTGTTGAAACTCAAGCACAGACCTGTTTATTTTCGTGAGTTATGCACGCGCTGCGGGCCTATCGTCACCACGAACTCTTACTCTCTTACAACCAGGGCCTGGTTGTTCAAAAGCCGTTTAACGCTAATCCTAGATTAAAAATTAACCAAGGAGTTAATTTCTCTTCGCCCAAATGCTGTCCAACGCTGATATTCGGTAAGACTTTACATTAGAAGAAGTCAATCTTGAAAAACAAAAATAAGCAAATGAAACTTTAACCAAAGAGTTGAAAATGTTGAAACAAACGTTTACGCTAATCCTGGATTACGTTAATCGGCTTTCGAACAACCGGACCCAGGTGACATAGTGTGTAGTGCACTTACAGGGGCACACAAAAACAATAACTTTTGATATAAGCAACGCATTGTCGAATTTTGGAGATGAATTGCAACCGATCTTTTGGAACAGAAATATGGTTTCACAGACCTCTGTGCAGGTCGGCAGTTTTTCAGTAAATAGTTCTCTAGTACTTAAGTTTTTTTCTCCTTTAATATAGTAGCCATAGTACCAATCTTTCCTTTTTTTATTTCAGGGGTTGATATACCGTTTTGAATTCTTGATGGTAGTTACAGTCCTTTGTGCTGGGCTGACTGTGGCGTTCTTTATAATTTCAAACATCAACGAGGCTCAGTGGAAATTCGGAGAAGAAGAAGCGACAGTGGAGATATCAAGTAAGAAACAGCTTTTACCACACATAGCTCTGCTTCTACATTTCTACGCCTGTTTTGGTGATTGGCTCAAAAATCACGCGCCAGTTTCTCAGCCAATCAGTCAAGAGCAAAACCATTACTCGTACGCATTTTCCCGTGCTTGGCGATGCATTTATCAGCTTTGCGTTCTGATTGGGTCATTATCTGTCTCCGTCTGTTGCGAATCGCCGATTTGGGTTTCGTGTACCTGTTGTCTCGAAATCAGAAAACCAAACGTCGTAGCTGCGATCAAAGTAGACGTTTACTTTTTTACCACCTTAGCATTAGATTTTCAACGTGCTTACAAGTAACAATTGTTCATAGTAGTAACAAGTTCTTTTTTTGTTTTATTTTTTTCGTTTTTTCTTGGGCACAGGTGCTCTGATTACTGGAATTTATGGCATGTGGAATGTCTACGTTTTCGCGGTGGTTATCTTGTACGCGCCATCAAGTGCTTCCCCAGTAACTGGTAAATAACTCGTTTAAAACTTGTACAGTCGAGTCGTATTCGTAGAATCGGTGGGGTCGAAATACAAGAGAGATGTAGCATCGTGTTTACGCGAAACTGACAGGCTGCTGCTTGTCATGAAGGCATAAAAAATCCCGAACTTCACGTTACGTCATCGCCGCCATTTTGGTGGACGAAAGCAAAAGGGGTGCTTACCATTTGTTGAAAAATCCTGGTTGGGGTGACTGTTGCATAATGGTAAGTGATTTTCCAAGAATACCAACCAACCAACCGAACTTAAGTGCTCTTACCATTAAAATGTGTTATTTTCGAGGCTTGGTTCCCAGGCATTACCTCAGGAGTACCTCTGAAGGTACTCCACGTTTTCCAAACGTATTTCCGAAAAATGACTGTTCTATTTGACATTTAACCGAAATTTCGTGAATTCTTGGCTGAATGGTTATCACCCAAGATCGCTCATTAGCTCCTTTTATAGCATTACGTCATTGTTATCTGTGTCGCTAGAGATTGGTTGCGAATCATCCATAGAGTGTTTTCACGTGACGTATGGCAGCCATGTTGGCGTTCCAAAACAATAGAACGGCGGCCATCTTGTTGTACCCAACTAATCCTCTGGTAATTGAGCTCTATTATCATGCAAACGTTTTCTTTTGTTTCAGTGGAAAACAAGGTAACTGGTTACGTGAGTGAAAACGCAGTATTGCGTATAAGCAAGAAATGAAACCAAAATATATTTTTTTCTGTACGATTTACCACTTGAAAATCCCAATGCATTTTTTCGGTATTTGTATTGCAATGTTGTAATAATTATATGCTAACGATATACGTATTGAACAAAAGCTTCATTCGTCATGGACATAAGCTGGTGAATAAATTACATAGCACCTTGATGCCAAACCAATTAACAGCCTCATAATAAAGTACTGCGCATTGGCTTTGATTTGGAAAGTAATCATGGAGCTATGAAGCCACCCAGTTGGGAGCAGATCGGGTTGTTGTGTTCACGTGTTCCGGTCAAAGGACTTCATGGTTGTTTACCATTTACAAGCAGAAACCGGTCGGTACTAGGTTTCTTCAAATGGTAAATTTAGTTGGGATTGGCATGTACCACTTACAAAATCCATTCAAGGTTACCGAGAGAGTCTGCAGGGAGGCAAAATTATCATGGGGGAATGCAAATGGTGAACACTTTTTCCGTTTTGAAATTCCGTTTGGGAATTTTGGACTACCTTTGAAGAATTCCCATTTTCCCGTGGAAATTTCCGTTTGGGAAGAAGAAAATAGTCTTACCATTTGCATTCCATCCGAAATTTCCGGATTTTTCGGGTAAATGGTAAACAACCCATATCTCCGTCGGTAGATCATAACCATTGCACCTGCATCGCGGAGGATCATCGGTTCGAATCCCGTTGAAGACACCCGAATTTTTCAGGTGTTAAAAAGAGACACTGCAATAGGACAGTTTCGTATTCTAACGGTTGGACTGGATGTAGCATGAAATGGAGGCTAATGCTGGCAAATTAATTTGCATTTGAAAAGATTTGCCCGCATTAGCCTCCATTTCATGTTAGATCCAGTACAGCCGTGAGAACTCGAAAATTGTCCATTGATGGTTTGCATATGACGTCACGGCGGCCATGTTGATGTACAGAACAATGCAGTAAAATGTCTTTTGGGAATTTGACGCTATTCTGATGCAAAACCTGTGGGACCATTTTCTATTTTTTGTACACCAACATGGCCGTCTCATCACTTGGATGAAAACCAAGAATAGGCCATTTCCGGGTTCTTGTCTGCCTCCTCTTCAAAGGGAATCTAAGTGCGAAGTTTTTGTTATGAAAATTACTTTTCATATGTAAAGTATAAGTAATTACCATCTCAAATGCTTTGCACTTAGACTCGCTTTGAAGAGGAAGCAGACATGAACTCAGAAATGGCCTATTCTCCCCTTTCGCAAATCCCATAATTTCACCTTTCTTCCCCCCGCCACTCTGCGTAATCATTGTTTTCGATTTCTCTTGGGACGTCTTCATGTCCCAAGAGAAATCGCAAACAATGATTATGCAATATTCTGTGGGTTAAACAAGATGCATTATGGGATTTGCGAAAGTAGCGAATAGCCCTTTTTACGGTTAGTTTTTTTCATTTGCATCACAATGTAATCTAACGTGAATGCGAGGCAATTTCGGGTTAAAATTACAAAGTAGCCCGAAATTGCCTCACATACATGCTAGATTACATTGTAATACAAATGAGAAAAACTAACCGTGAAAAGAGCTATTGCTCAAATAGGCCGCTTTAAAAATACCATAATACTCTTTGTTTGCCCTCCATATTTTGCATAAGCATTGTTTTTATTTTGTCTTGGGACCATTTCAAGTCCCAAGAGAAACTGGAAACAATGCTTATGCAAAAGTTTGGAGGGCAAAGAAAGAGTATTATGTTATTTTTAAAGTGGTCTATTGAGGTTTTGCACGGCAGCCATATTGCATGGCAGGAACAATGAAATTGTTTTGCATTGGAAAGAACATTTGTTCCCATAGGAAAAAGAATCCATTGTTCCTGCCATGCAAAACCTGTATTGTCCAGATTAATACTAGGATCACTTCTCTCTCTTTCGCCACCACTTGAAATATATTCATTCTGTATTCAGGGACTTTTATTTGTGCAACTAAGCCACTTACGTGACCTTATTCCATCCTTTGCAGATGGAGACGTAACAGAGGAGAATGAAAAATTAGAACTGCGCACCCGCACAGAGGTTCGCGTAACAGATGGAGAAGCCGAAGAGTCTGTGGTGTACCAGTTCACTGGAAAAACCGCTCGGGATTAATTTGTAATACCAAGTATTGCTCTTGCTTAGAAGAATGGCCAACTTGTCCCATTCAAGGTTAACACCGAATTGAAACTAAGCGTTCTTGTGTAATTTTGCTGGCGATTACTTTGCTTAATTTAAGAAACTGTGAAATCGTTCCTTGTAGTGAATACAAGAAATTCACTACACCATTTTGTTTAAAATATATAACAGAGGAATATTTGTTTACATTGTTTGCCACATGAGCACAAAAGGCTATCGTTTTCTAGTCAGCCGTCTAGTGAGCTATCTCTGAAAATTTGAACCCGGTACACAAGATCCTCTCTTAGCACTGATACTTTGGAAATTCGAAATTTTACAAAGAATCTATGGTAGCATTAGCCCAAGAATCATGCCATCAGTTTTTTTATGGCTAATAACTGGCTCGTTATCAAAGCTAGAATGCTTCATAAAATTGGAGATTTAACTAAGTTTGACAAGTTCTATTAACTTTTGACGTCAACCTTTTTAAAAGGTATGATGCCTTCAGTTCTGTGAACGAACTTTAATAAGACAAAATGTAAACAATGACGTTGAGAATAGACTATTCCCTTATGCCGGCGTCTTCTAGCAACTTGAAATCTCTTTGTAATGTGATCAGAATTTTTCTGGCAAATTGTAATGGCATTAACAATACGACTGAACGAACACCGGTTTTAGTGTAAACAGGATGCAGAGATTCTGAGCTCAGACTTTTTAATCATTGATTGATGCCAAAGTTAATTTCAACTTTTTCTTTCAGTTTCATTTCTTCGTTCAGTTTTCACCCCTTCATACATTTCTCACCCGTTTCTCAGTCGTTCTTTTTTCCCTGTGCTCGCTTTCCCGATGCATATCAATTGTAAAAATTGGATGTGACTCACTGATACACATCAATGAACCAGAATTTCCTTTGTAATCCGCCAGTTTTCTTTACTCCAGTTCTCTAACAGCGCAGCAGCGATATAAAATGGTCTTGAAATTAGCACTCGAACAATTTCAGTTAAAAATACGAAAAAGCTGAACGCCGGAAATCTCCTTGAGACACTAAACAGCAGTGATAGTCTTGGCTTGTCCTACTTGCCCAACTATGCGCGGCGCCGCAGATTGGAAGCTACTCTCTTTGAAAATAATACCAACAAGAACGTGTTGTTTAGTTGTCATAAAAAAAAAAAAACTTGCTTGTTTACAAAAAAGAAATTGCCTATGAACAATTTAGTACCAAATAAAATATAAAATGATTACTTACAACGAATGTGAAAATTACTGAAAGCGAGTACCATAAAAGAAAATCTTCTCCTAAGAAACAATATCGATGTCTAGCAAAATTAACGATTCAATTTAAAAGTCGTTTACTATGAACATCTTTGAAAAATTAAAATTATTTCTGTTCCCGTTAAACTGTTCCTTTTTTTTTTTAGACTGGTCCTCCCTCTCAGGGTGGGTGATATGATATTGGATCGACATAATGGAAAAGATGTAATATGGTGGGTGGTGAAGGATCTATTTGCGATTACACGATGCTTCGCAGGAAGCGCACGGATTTTCTTCCGGATTTGTATCTTGTCCACAACTTTTACAGACCCCTACAACAGGTTTCATTGTTTCGCAAGTTCCGTTTTCATCGGTCACTTCCGCTTCCGGTGTGTTTTCCACTGGCCTGAATTGATGATTCTGCATGTCAACAGGGAACTGGGGAAACGGAAGTCCTAGACCATTCGGTGTAGGTAGCATGTATGACGTCAGTGGCATTAAAGATGGCTGCATCAGATATCTGTACTGTCCATTTACGTAATTGAACTTAAATAGCGGGGGTAGAGACCCTGTGGTTGGTACAGGCACGTGTGGGGGTGCCTGGGGATTCATATCAGTGGGTAACTGAGTCTGAAGTAGATTCTGGTTGCCAAAAAAGCCATTTGTTCCCGGTCGGTTGCCGCTATACTTCACGATGACTTCTATAGCTTGGAGAACGTTCCCGTTACAACCTTTTAACACGTGTTCTATCACAGAGTGAGATAACCCAGGGAACGCCCGGGCTAGAATATCCGTAGGGGGCGGAGTTACCGTAGGAAGTGTCAAAGGGGATTCTGTGTGTTGTCTCTTAGATGCTGATGGCGGTGCACTGCTATAGTCACTATCAGAGCTCTCTGGACTTGCGACGTCGTTTTCTCGTCCGAGGCTGTTTTTACGTTTAAGTATTCCTAGAACGAAAACAAAATGTTGAGCTTTATTTGCTTTTGAAACTGTTGAAATTAAAATGACGAGGGCTTCGAGGGACTCTCAACTCAAAGCACGTATTGACTCGGTGTTCCGAACCGTCTTTAAAATCTAAAACAGTTCAGATCTATTTTAGGGGCCATCATTTCTAACATTTATTTTGTAGCCAGAATTCATTGGCTGGACTTGTTTGGCGGACAGACATATGCACACATTGCGGACCTATATGATCGCACTTCTGTTTATGTCACCAGCGCAACTTCATTTTGACTGTGGAGAATTTCAAAAAAGGGCAGGCACAAGTTGGACGACATCCTCGAGATTTTTCAATAATAAAAGTTTCAAACGATGTTTCCGTGGAAATGGTTTGAACCAAAGAATGTTTTTACCAGTGCTTTTAACTCTCGTCTCGACGTTTGTTAATTGTACGAATGAACTAAACAATTTAATTGCACGATTCTATCAAACTTATCCAACTTGAAAAACACATCATTTAAGACTAAAAAGAAAATTCATTCCCCGATAGGGTTAATTTCAAGCCTTGAAACTTAGCGTCATCACTAATTAGCGTTGACAATGGAAGTTACAGTGACGTTCATATGACGTTGAAAAATAAACGTAAAAACAGAACGTAAACAAAAATGCAAAACATTTAGTTGGCTTATCGAAAGACAAACGAGTGCGAATTTTCATTGGCTTAGCGAAAGCGAATGCAAACGTCATCTCTCCACGGAACGTTTTATTTGAAATGCAGTAATGTGATTGGGCAATCGAACTATTTACTGCTCATATTGGGAGTTAGAAGAAGCTTTGTTTTAATCTTGCAAAACACTGGTCCGTGAAACAAATGCGAACAATTTTTCAAGGTCATACGAAAGTAACTTTAATAGCGTGGAACACATTGTATAAAATCGGTGAGCAATTAGCGACAAGAATGAATTTGGAACAATAGCTCCTGATTGCGCAATTAAGACGTGAAACAAATTCTGCGAAAATGCTAGAAGAAAGGATTTGCTATGAAAGATTTTTTCCTGCTTGAAAGATCGAATTAAAAGCGTTGTGTTTAATTTCGATTTTTCTTTTTAAAAAACAAACTTTCTTCCCATCTTAGCTATCCTCCTTTGTGTAACTTACGAGTTAGTGGAGCGTGACCCGAATGTCCTCCATTGTTTCGAAGTTCTTCCATTGTTTTTCTTTCTAAAGGCGTTTTGTTTTTTGCAAAGGAATAGCTTTCACTTCAAAGCTTGATTACAGAAGAGGGTGGCACGGGTTTCCTTGGACGCGGAACGCGGAAAGAAATTGATTTGCACTTACAAAAAAAAAACACTCAAGCCAAGAATCTTACATCACATTCCGCCAACAGAAGGCAAAATGAATTCATTCCGTATTTGCGCAACAGCAAACACTGGGACGCTGAACTGAAGCTCTTTTTAATGGCCGCCTACGTGACAAATTTTTTTATGTGTGACAAAACTGCCGACCAAGTAAGATTGTATTGTTTCGTTTTACGCGTAAATTTTGTTCAAACTAGAAAGAAGAGAAAGTAAGAATTGTATAATACTTTTGGATGTTTATAAAGCGAACATCGATGTAAAGGTAAAGTGTAATCACCGGTTAAGAAAATTTATATTGACTTAAAAAACTCGAATCTCGAAAAAAGACTTGCACAATTCGGTAATATTAATGAAATTCCAATGAAGAAAGTGTCGGGTTTTCCGAACGATTTCTCAAAAAAAAAAACACGAAACTTGCCGTCAGTTTCATTGTATAGGCGAGGAACTTAAAATGATCAAAGATATTCTTTCTGACGAAATCAGTGATCCATCAGAAGAAAAAATGTGCATTGCTTGCCCAAGAAGGCAATTCAGTTATGCTCTTGTAAAGTTGTGACGGCTGACAGCTATAGTGATTTTCTAAAGAAATATGCACTTTTTCTGGAGTTCTACAAAACTTTGAATATTTTTTGTTCTTGCTGTTCTTCCCCTTTTGTGAATGAGACGCGCCTAAGCGCAATTGTCCGTGTTCGCCGTTCCGTTAAGCAGAACGCAGCGGACGTGATCGGAAGCGAATGCAGACGGATTTCATTTCACTATTTTTACTTTTCGCCCTGCCGATTTAAAGTAATCGTTTTTTTCTTTTTTTTGCAAAATCAGCAAGCTTTCGCTCCATCGACGCTTGTTTGGTCATGGAAACCAATTCTAATAACACATTTTTTGGTGCGCGTAGTTCAACTGAAATGCAAAATGCTTCTGTCCACGTTGCCCTCGTGTGGCGGCGCTTCGTAATTTTAGTTTCAAAACACAGACGCCGATTAAACGCAGCAATACGGTATTTAAAATTTACGAGTTATTCCAATCACATTTGTGCTTGTTTGTAGCTTCCAAACTAAATGTAGAAGAGCTTAATGTTGCTTCTTGGTACAAACTGGATTAGTTTTGGGGAACACTCACGCTAATGTACTATATACACGACAACAATTTTTTGTAACAGCTAGATTTCTCGACTGACCTTCTCTGTGTTCGTCCCCATTCATCCATCCGTTTGTAAGTCCTGACTCCATCTGATCCAGCTCTGTAGAGTTTACAATCATATCAGCTTCATTGCCTTTCTGTTGCCGAAACAAAGCAATCCTGGCCGCTGTTAAACGCTGCCTTTCGGCAACTGTTCTACAATCCATACAAGTACAGTCCTTGAAGCGGCATTGATGCTTGTGCCCGCGAAGGTCTGATAAAATGCCATGATTCCTACATCGCGTACATTTAGGGTTTCTGTTTGACGCTGCCATTTTTAAATCTGCCGGACTGTCCTGGTTTTCCTCTTTGATCTCCTGCATGTTCGGTTTCGATGAAGAACTTCGATCGATTTCGTCGCTTCCGCGCGCTGATTTTTAAACGGCAAGACTGAAACTTCTCTGTCACGTGACCTGAATTTTTGAATGCCCAAAGGACGTAAATCACAACTTTGTATTGTTCAAAGACTGGTTCTCATGAACTAGCATAATAATTAGCATATATTTAGTTGAAATTAAAACCACAGACATTGGTACAACATGCGATTAATGAGATAAAATGATATTTGCCATTCACTAGGTCGCTTTAAATTCTCGTTAAAACGACTGCGTCGGTGTTCGTATTGTAGAAGGAGTGGAGCGAGCGCGATCAACTGATCATTTCTAAGAAATTAATACAACCCTTACGCTAATCAGGGTGACCAAATGGATTCTCTCTCATAGGCCAAGTTCTCCCCGCAAAACCAGCAAGCGCTGCATGACTTTAGTCCCTCGGGGATGTTATTTGGTGCATGGTTTTAAGTGTTCAGGTCGTTGGTAGAAGCCAAAATGGTCGCTTGAACAAAGATGATGCGAGCAAGCAAGGAAGACATGACGGCTTTTGCCGCACTCTACTTTCCGACCACTTCCTGGGGTATTTGATCAAAGCCCTGGGGTTTGTTTAAAGCCAGGCTCGAAAGTGAATATGAAGTGGTTCGTCTTTACAGAAATAATGGTGCAGCGTTTCGTGCTTTAGTAAACGGAAATTCGGCTCTTCGTTTGCTATGACGAAGTGCTATCGCTAGTCTTATCGCTTGAAACGCAAGCCATTCGATATTTTCACAAAGACCATTCGACTCTCATCAACTCGTTTGATCACACAAAATAAAGTAGTAAATATACTGTGTTACTACACACTAACGTGGTTGGCCTCCGAGGAAGCTCTTTCGAGGGGGTCCGACGAGAGCTTTCTTGTGTTTGCCACATTAAAAGATTGTTGTTCATGGAGATTAGACTTAAATGCATAAAAACATGAAGCCGATGATTAGCAGATAAAAATGAAAAGGACGTTGACAATATTGCAGTTTTAGAAGGTTTCTTTCGTCCTGTTGTTTTCTTTTATTGTAACGCTACACGAGTGTCGTTTGTAATAGCTGCAATTTTGGTAATAATGATAATAATTCTACGGACGCAGGGACAGTTGTTGCGGCTGAACAAAGGCAAGACCGACATCGTCTCGTGTTGACCATTTATCACTGATTCGCCTGTGCGTAAAGCCTCATTTACACTAGCAAGTTTTCCTTGACAAATTTTCCTTGGCAGTGTAAATGGAAAAATATGACAAGTTTTTCCTTGGCAAGTGTCCTTGTTCAAAAACTAGCATTCTCAGGCTAGTTTTTGAACAAGGACACTTGTCAACGAAAAACTTGTCAAGGACGATATTTGCTAGTGTAAATTACTTGTCAAGTGCACTTGTCAAGGAAAACTTGTCATATTTTTCATTTACACTACCAAGGAACGCTTGTCAAGGAAAAACTTGTCAAGGACAACTTGCTAGTGTAAACGAGGCTTAATAGAAAAAAACAAGCCTCAACGATGACGGAAAAGCATGATTGCCCTCTGAACGCCGAGCCCCGATAAGGGATTAAACGCTGTGTTTGAAACATTTTGAGGTTGGTCAAGGGGCGACACTCAAAATACCGGTCTCGGCTACAGTTGTGTGCTTCAACAAATCAAATACACCGAACTTTTACTTAGGATTCCTTCTTCCTATTACATTAAATTCACAAATATTACGTGTTGTTGTTGTTGTTGTTGTTACTATTATTATTATTATTATTATTATTATTGCTATGTACAACTTTTTACAGCAAGGTAATTTCTCATCATTAGTGATTTCCTACAGATCATGTAAAAAGGTGCCTTTCTCTTGAAAAGAAAAACTCGTTTTCGTCTCTTTGTTAAATTGGTTATTTTAGTCCTCGTATCTCATTTTTTCTTACGGACCGAAGTCATTATTATACCCACACAACATCCTTCTATATCATTCTCGTTCCTAGGGAGGCCAGGCTTCTTCCGGTCAGCACCAAGAATAAAGACCTCTGGTTTGGAGCCAGAGTCGAAGCGTAGCTATCGATAACCAGCTTTAAATACCAAGACCACTTAAGAAATTTTGAAATCACTCAAGCAATGGTTAGCCAAAACCCTACTTCGGGTCGTTACCCCGGGTTGCTGAACACAAAGATGTCGGCTTCTGGGAACGAGAATCAGTTGTCAAAAACTCCCGCTGTAACTGCGCAGAATGGAGGGAATAATAATCCGCGAACTCCTCCCTTCGGCACCAGCCAGAGGTCGTCATTTCGGTGCTCGCCAAAAGCAATGCGGCCTTTGGGTATAAAAATGGGATTTGATACACAAAAAGGCGCTAGCGTTGTGCGCATGTGCAAATTGTTTGCAGGCATGGAAGACTTTGCTTCAGTTGTATACATAGTGCAGTCGTTTTTTTGGAGAGTGCAGCACGAGGTGACGGAGAGGGATTCCACGAGAATAGAGTCGAAGAGACCAGACTGGAATACCACGTTCAAGCTTGTTGGCAACAATACGCAGTCTAACAAGGAATCTGGTTTTGAGCCAACTGAATCAAATCATAGACCCGAGTCCTGTAAACAAAGAGAAGAAAAGTAGATAAGAGGCATTTAGCTTGCTACAATGGTTTTACCTATGATAACAGTTTTAAGATTAATAAAAGGCTGGAGAACAGAACAGTGAAATGAAGACAGGAGAAAAGAAAGAAAAACAGAGGATCTGTGACGAGAGATGAAGAAGAACGGAACAATGGACTACCTTCATGAAATGCAATTTTGGGGTGAGTTAAACTTCGCTTCAGTAAAAAGTCTAACCGAAGGAAGAAGAGAAAAAATAATCAGGAAGTGAATGGTAGCTTTTTGCGGGGAAAGCCATCAACTAATTCTCATATTTAACTAACTAAAGTTGTTGTTGCTGTTGCTGGTTGTAATTGACAATATTTACCTGTAATTTAAGTAAGAGTCACGAATAACCTTCACCATGTAAGCGGCTGCCTCTCGCTCGCTTTGCGCTGGGCTGAATCTCGCTCTGTTCCAAATAAAGTAGGTTACTGTGTGAGTCACATGTGAATATGGCTCTGATTGTAATTTATAACTTCTATCCATCAGTTAGTTTACCTATCTGACGCTTGTTTATTTGCTTGATTATTTACTGATCTATTTCTCTAATTACCTGGTATTCTATTTATATACAGGGTATCTATTAATGAATTCTTTCTGACTCTCAAATATTCTAATGGACACTCGACTTTGTCACCTTCTTATAGTTATTTCGGGTGCACAGCTACGGACCTTTCCGTTTAAAATATTATACTATGTATAATATACTATGTATAATATTTGTTGTTGATAGGCCAGAAATTGTGCAAAACAGCACAATGTCTTTTTCTTAAATAACGAAGGAGATGGCGCCGCGGGAAGAGCTGGGGAGAGCACTCGCCTTGTATTGTGAAAAACCTTAAATAACAATGACCACAACCAGGTTTTCTGAGCCCGCGAGACTGAACACCCCCAGCAAACCACTGTTTTAACGAAAACCGCTGGTCAGCAACCTGGTTCTGGTCATTGCTGTCTACAGTGTTCCTTGTATTGTCTCGATTACCAGACGTTGCGCTTTATAGAGGGCTGAGTTTGTTGGTTGTCTTCTGCAATGCCGAGCAATCTCGAAATGATGATGATGATGATGATGATGATGATGATGATGAACAATACGTCGCAACTAGTAACAATGTAAAAATATACAGCGACACTTCACACTAAGCTATCTATGGTAGTAAGAAAGTAGTGTTTTTCACAAGAGCACTGAATCACCTGAGTCTCTTCAGGGTCTCCCCCCGGAAACACGGCAAACCAGTGTCCAACATAAGAGCCACGAGGGACACAATTGCCTCCTGATAGGGTCTGTTAAGATAACAATAACGATGCAAGAAGAAGATGAGACAAGTCTGTCACCTTCTAAACAGCACAGTAAGACAAAATTCAGTCACAGATGGGCAGGCCTTACCTGACTGTGAGATAAGATTTTACGCAGAGATCCATAAACCATCTAGTCAAAAAAGTGAAACAATATTAAATACATTTACTAAACTATAAAAATTGTACGAAAAAGTTTAAGAAAACAAAAGAAGACTTTATTGCATTGAACGTACGTCCCAAGCGACCTGCTGATTTATCCCTGAACAACGAGTATAAGAAAGAATCCCGAGCGCAATGAACCAATAAGAATTCGTGTCAATAACATGAAACTCGCTTTCCGTGCGCTTTGGCAAAGCGCGGGAAAAAGGGGGGCGTGCAAGTCATGATTGCTTTTGGTTTTGGTTCTCACTGGTGGACAAAATGGTGAAAGAGTTTTAAGCCAATCACAAAGCGATGTAAGCCAAAAACAGTAGACGTCCAGCTTATGACGATCCAATGAAATAAGTGTTTTTAAGAGAGGTGTGGTCGAATCATGAGCAATTGCTTAACTCCTTTAATTCATTACTCAATAAAAAATCACTCTGTGATGATCACTTGATTCCACAATGCCACCAGCATTACCTGAATGATGGAGATTCCATTGTACCACCCATAATCATAACCATCTCATGAGACAGTTTCATATCTGGTTCAAATCCAAGGTTCCCTCCAGGAGAAGACTCAAACATGAACCCAAAGTCTATTAAATGGAATTAAAAACAACAAAAATTTATTAATAATAACAATTTATTTGGGTACCTGGAATTACAGAAATAACTATTTTTCATGAAGGCCAGTTCAAATAGTATTACCCTAAGATGTTTATACAATTTAAATCACTACAATTTCAAGAAAGAAAGTAAAAAAACAATTTGCCAGTGAAAGTTACAATAGCTAATCGCATAATAGCTGATCCCTTCTTAATTAAACCAATGGATTATAAACGATTCTTAAATAACCATACAGGCTTTCGTCTCAAATTTCATATATAGTTAACCATAAGCTCCTCTTTCGTCAAATCTTGCTTCATCTGTCTAATCCTTGGAGTTTTTTTCACTGAGGAGGTCCGCTCACTTCGCATTCCAATGAAACCGTACGTCTACCCAGTCCTCCTTACTTTCCTCGGTTCATAAGCCATTTGGCTTTCCTAGTTCAAACGCTTCAATTAAACGTTCGCGTCTTTTCAATATCTTTCCACTGACCAAATTATATCTTATCCACCTTAGTTGGCAATAAATTCAAGTTTTCCCTGACCAAATGAGTTCAAAATGAACACTTCGCAAGCAAGAAAACAATTTGACGCAGAAGAGTTTAAGAAGTATCTACCAATGTGTATAATATGTCCCGCTCTGTTTAACATCAAATTTCCATTATGTCTGTCCTTTATCTGCAACAGGAAGCTGACGATGGAATACGCTGCCATGCTCTTAATAAAGTTTGCGCGAGCCTGAAAATAAACAATCAACGATCAATTTCGAATAATACAAAATAATACATACTTAGTTGACCGCTCCCCATAGGGGCTTTTCAGGGCCAATGAAACAGAATGAAACGACGGAACAGAATAACAACAACAACAACAACAACTGTTAAGAATCCCAACTGGCCGGAGCCAAACCAGTTGACTATTTACAAGTGCAGCTAAGAAGTTGAAACAGGGACTACCAGGATCAAATTCAGCGAGTGGTCAGAGCGGGTTTTGAACCCGGGATCTCAGGATCTCAAAGCAAGCGCCCTAATCACTGCACCACACTGCCTCCAATGACCAATGAAAAATGACTTTGAAGGTGGTCTTTGATTATTCAATGGTTTATGGTGGGTTTAGCCGAGATAGTGCAATTGTCAAGGAACGAGGAGGGAAACATGTCATTTCTGAGGCGATTACGTCACTACCATCCTCTCCCTCAAAACGAGGACAACAACAGTAACAGCAAAAACACAAGTGCTACCACTAAATTCTTCCACGTCGAAAACAGTTCATTTCTGTATAACTTGAGTTTCAACTTGTCGCGGTTGAGCTTGAATTGGTTGTTTCTACTGATTTTCGCTAACCTACTGAGCCGCCTCACCTGCTGGAAAGCGGCGGAGCTCTCGTCGCCATAAGTCTTTTGGTAATACTCGTACAAGTCCACCTCGGTTTGACGGCCAAGCTGGTCACGTGATTTCGAATCCGGAACACACTCAATAACGCCATTCTAACAACGACAATACAACAAAAAGTAACTCAACCAACACTGAAATAGCATGCAATGCACTTGTTTATAATTCTGACAGTGTTCATCACAGCCTACAGTGTGAAAATTGCAGCGATGGTCCCTGAGCAGTACTTTCCTCTGGTCTGGTTTCTTGTTCCGTACAAAAAGACCCTAACATTCGATTCTGGGGTGAAATACGATAGTGAGAATTCTAATGAAAACTACTAAGAAATGCTTTCCTACGCTACTGATGTCTATAATCTCAAATATTGGGTTTACTCACTCCAGGTGCAGTGGCCACGACTCGGTAAGGTTTGAGGTAAACATCCAATCCAACTTGCTCAAAGATGTTTTTGAAGAGAGAGATCACTTGTAAGGCCAACATATCCTAGAAAGAACAACGTCAACATACATCACGAACATCAAAATAGCTTTACCAGGACAAAAATCTAGATTCAATCCCACTGGTACCTTTGAAGAGGAAGCAAAAATGCGATCCTTAGGTCTGCCTCTAAAACACTTAGTGCTAAATTCGATCCTACAATCTTTTCATTGGACGCCATCAAAACAATTCTTTGTCAGTTACAAACAAACGTATGTCCGTCGTGTCCGTCGCTTTTCAATTTACGTCTAGTTACATAATGTAAAATATACTCCGAACTAAACAGACCGTTACTTAAAAAATGAACAAAAAGTAACGATGAAGCGGAAACTCGATCTCTTATCCATTGCTTCAACATTAATATCCACGAGACTACAAAGCACACAAGCTGCTTGAAATATTTATCTAGAGGTTCGGATCACAATAACTGAAAAGTTACCCGGCCTTTACCTGTTAGTGCCTACACCTGAGTGCTAAAGTTAAAAGGCGCAAATAACGAAAAAAAAAGAATGCGGAGCGCACAAAACAGACCTGTCGAACGTCGTCACCGACTTTAAATATAGCGGCTTGCCAGTAAATTTTAGGCGACTTGTCCTTTCTTCCTTCTTCGTCACTGTCCGATGATGAAAAATCTATGGAAAAAAGGTTAAAAGAGTTCAAATGTGAAAACCGTTTTTTTGCTGTATTTAATATGTGGTTCAGTCGTCGGATTTTGTACTTGAAGGCATCGGCAAATTCGAAGCTAAGCTTTGTAGACACATTGTTTCCACAGTCAAGAAATCCTGTTTCTTCTTGTTTATCAAGCTGAGGTAAGGTGTCCCCACGACAGATTAACATCCTGTCTGAGGAAGTGGTGCTGGGGGAAGCAACAAAAAACAGCTTTAACACCTGGAAAAGAGAGTCGATGGGCTTCAATGCAGCTTTAGACCCGGTCTTTCCATATCTCAGTACAACCCGTAAACCACTGGGAGGGTAACACTTGTTTCGCTTAAATTATTTGCGCTGATTAAGAGTTGCTTCACCTTTGGACGTGTTAATGTTCTCCAATTCCTGGATTCCACAGTGTTTAACTCTAAACCGCGCGAGGAATGGGGCCTTAGCAGCACTCTGCATCGGTGTTCCGGAATTGTAATCAATACTTAACACAAGGGCCTCGGGGTTGCTGGGAAGATACACGCCCTCTTGGGCTTGAATCTTGCTGAGGGCATCCAAACAAGCTTGTTTTCGCTCAGTCCCCTTGGGATACGGTCTGTAAAAAGGAAAGACAAACATATTTTTCTTGTGGCATTGGTAATGACACTGAATTCCTTTACGAAGACTGAATGACCCTCACACCTTGAAAATTATGCAATGGTTACGAGAGAAGCCTGAAAAATTCTAAGCTGCTTCAGCGAATTTCTAAACCCATGCTCTTTGAAACAGCAGTGCAATATTATACCTACTAAATTATGAAGCCACATCTTCTGGGCCGGAGCAGGTCAATTTGTTGTGGTTATTATTTCTCGAGAAAACACAATGAAAGATACATAGCAAGTGCGAATGATAAATGGAATGAGTAAGTTATCTTTTCATTACTTAAACCAAACTTGAAAATTTCTTCACAAGAAAACTTCACTTTTTAAAACCAGCTCGGTTCATAGATCTACTACGAAACGACACGTAGGCTTTGTCAGCTTGATCTCTTAAACTTTATATCTTACCTTTAGAAAAAGTGTACAACAAGCGTTTTGAATTGATGAAGAAACCAGCTCTTAAAAGAATGTAAAATTTTAAGATACAAACGGTTGATTTTAATTTTACAGAGAACACACATATTCAAGTACTTTGAAGCCTCCGAAGGCCAGATGTCATAAAATGCACGTAAGGAGTCATGCTCCTTTCCAGATCCAATCGTCTCTCTCAGTCGGCGGGGCGTTTGCACGAAAAAGCGAAGAGCTCTGGAGTCATAGGGACTTTCTTTCATTGGTTAGCTTGCGAACAATAAAATCTTGATCCGGAAGTAACAATGGCCGAAGTGGCAAGATGGGGTCAGCTGGCGTGTCTTTGTTTAAAACTAAGATATTACTTATTGCTTCTTTCCGTTCGATACGAAGGGACACATTCTCCAAGTTGAGGCCAATGAAAGCTTCTTCGAATGTAATGCTTCTGAGCGCCGCCATGTTTGTACTATTGACGACTCACAAATGCACTCCGAAAGTCCTAGAATCTGGGACTGTAAATCCTATGTCTCCAGAGTCCTTCGTTTTCTCGTGCGAAGGCCCCGCCGGGTAAAAGGAACGATGGCATATGGGAACGAGACTTTGCAACAACATAACTTGAAGTTGTGTAAAGTTGAGTGCCGTGTTCTGGTTTCCCAATGTTTTAATCTCAGTATGAGCAGCTTTACCACTGCGGATTTGTACATGTCTTTAGAAGAGTCATATAATTTTCCAAGTGCTATGTTTTTTCTAATTCTTGTTGGAAAAAATATCAATAATTGTTTTAGTATAAATACACAGGTGATTATTTCAAAAAAGAGAAAAAAAAAACATTTCAACGCGAAATCATCTTCACTTACAGTGGCAAAACGACTACTGGCAGCCATTTTGTCCGTCGAGGTGATTATCGGGTGATAATCCGAGATAGCGAGCCAATGAGAGCGCGCGATTTTGTATAATCACCTGTGTATTTATACTAAGGACTATTAAAAAACACACAAATACAAACAACAAGAGAAGTGTCCCGCTCTATACCTTATTGTCCCTGATATAGCGGTGACTTCGTCGAAAAAGTCAAATTCTCTCTTGTAGAAATCCAGCGCTGTGCCTGATAAGGAATTACAGATCCTATCAATCAGCTTTTCCAAATGTGCTCCAATCTCTGGATCTTTGTGTTGAGCTTCTTCGTCTGTGAACACGTTGGTCTTCATATTCCAGATCAGCTGCAATACAAAAAAAGAGCATCCGTGGTGACATCACAGTGAGGCGCATATGAAACCACGACTATATAAGAAAATCCGTTTCATGCAACGAAGAGTGCAAGTTACTACGAATAACATGCCGAAATAAACGAGGTCCAAGTTCTTTACTTGTAACCATTGGCGACGATTATGTTTTTTTGAAATTTGCTGGTGTGTGCAGAAAAGACAGACCTTCTTGGTTTGGCGCAACCAGACAAAGACCAAAGGGACTGCCGCTCCAAGGTAGAAGAACGGGACAATTTAGTCCCTCAGCCCACCCCCCTCCCTCGTTATCAGGAACAAAGGCCTTTTACCAATCGATTTCGAGGGAAGGTTTATCCAGTTCAGTCTTGCAAGAGGGCAACACATTGATCTGAGAAAAACCAAGAAGGCGCATAACTTACAGTACAGAGGTTAATAAGATATTATTATTATTATTATTATTATTATTATTATTATTATTATTATTATTATTATTATTATTATTATTATTATTATTATTATTATATCTCTTGATCTTTGAATCAAGAAATGGACACCCAATTTTAAAGTTAGCGACCTACACCGTAGAATAAGGCCTGCTAAATGGACCTCTTAATCTCTAGCTTGTACATTTTCTTTTCCCATTTCAGACCACGTGATGTTACTCCAGGGAACAGTTTCTTTCAAATGTCGTCTTATGCACGTGCATATGTATGGATAACTTATGAAAAAAAAGAAAAAAAGAACATCACGTGGTCTGAAACGGAAAAAAACAAACGTACAGGTTAAAGAGGTCCATTGACCAATGACAGCGGTCCTACTATCTGAGAGCTGCAAACAAGTACTAAGCACTTCAAACCACACAAATGTCGCGTAACTGCCAAGCCAACATTGAAAGAGAAACTCTGTCAATCTTTGCTTCCTACCTGATGAGCAAGAAGCTGTGAATGCCTTGCAGCCCATAATATGTATTCACTAACAAATCCCAGTGCGTCATATCGTGTGGCTTGCACCAGTTGAGGAATGTACAACAAGATGGCGTCTGGCGGGAAGGACTGCAGTACTCTGATGGCATACTGTGCTGTCAGGGGGTGGGGTGGATACTGCTGTGAGAAATATGCCATGGCTTGTAAAGGAGTAACCGCTGACCAACACAACACATGTGTCAACTCTGGGACGTCGGCCTTGATATTCTTTTCAGTGACGAGGTACTAAATGAGGAAAATACAGATACTCTTGATGAACCTTCATTCAAACAACAACAACAACAACAACAACAACAATCTCAACCACAGGAACTAATGTTCAAGATCAAAGTTCCCCGTCGCCGATACCTTGAATACTTGTGACGTGTTACAGTTGCTCAATTGTTACTATACAAAAGTCACCTGTCTAGAGATTGGTTTGCAACCAATGTCTAGAGACACAGATAACAATGATGCAATTTTCAATTGTTGGTGGACGATCAAACGGAGCCAGTGAAAAAAGAAGCTATTGCTTCCGTCTACCAACATGGCAGCGATGACGTAACATGAAAACCACAAATACACGGCCCAACAAGCTTTATAAATACCGCAAGCTTTATAAATACAGCACAAAACAATGTTAATAGACCTGTATAACCACACCATTCTTTTCAAGTTAAGTCATAAAGATGTTCACTTTCTCTCACAGAGCACTGGGCATCAATACTGATTTTACCTGAATGGCCTCTGGGAGATCAGATACTGCAGTGGGATGAATCCTTACCAGACGACTGACTTCCTTGTGAACAGCAGATACTTCCTTGAACCTAGAGAACGAAATGACAATGTGTTATGAACCCAAAAATGAAACGGCAGTGTATTTGGAACTTGGAGAAAGGCAAAATGGACGGAAAGAGGTACTTTTATGTAAACTGAACGCATATATCCTTTACTGGCAGTCAAAGATCGAGATAAGCTCTTCAAGTAGAGTGGATCAGCAACGGCGAATATCGGAATATTTAACAATAATTCTACGAAGGCGCGCTGGATATGAAGTGATAGATAACGCCGAGTTGGTTATAATCATTTTATATCCAGCAAGCCCGAGTAGAATAATTGTTTTATTCAAAACTTCAGGATCAGCAACTCTTCTATGTTGATTTTATTTGGCTTTTGTCGGCCATTCTTTCTCAGAGCTGGAAAAATGTTTTCAGCTCGCTTTATTGCTGACGCGTTCCTTGACCATATTAGGTAAAGCAGGTATAGAGTGTTTTCATGTGACGTCACGGCGGCCACGTTGGTGCGCAACTAATCCTCCCGGCATTGAGCTCTATTATCATGCAAACGTTTTCTTTTGTTTCGGTGGAAAAACAAGGTTACTGATCACGTGAGTGAAAAACACTCTATATGAACTGATAGCCTGTGTCCGTCAAGCCAATGAAAATGCTGGAAATCTGACATCCGTAGTTCAGTTTTTAATAAATCAGATTCAAACTCGGCTTGTCCAACAACGAATATGAAAAATTGCTTTAAAAACTCCAAATTGTTGTTTAAATGTTTAGGCTCATAAGCGGTTTTGACACCCAACAATTACAACAGCAACCTCCATTTCAATTTGTCAAAAAAGAAGAATGCACGAGATAGCATTTAAACAATTCTCTTCTTTTGAAGGCCATTTGTGTCCTCCACGATGCCTTCTAGAAGCAAGCTCTTATATTAATCATTACTATTTGAACCTCGAACCCAGTCTCTGTCTTTTGGAATCGAGGTTGGGTGGATCTGTATGTATAATGGTGAATCCAATTATGTACTTTCAATTGGAAGCTACTATCAACCAAAGAATAAGTTTTGAGAAGAATTCACCGTACCTTGCGGGAAGAAACACAGCAATATCCGGTGAAATATGCCATGCAAGTCTAACCAAGTCTCGCCAGCTCCTCTCGGTAAAAACAGTCTGATTTGCCCAGTTCACCAGTAAATCAAGCCCAGTAAAATTCAGATCTGGCCGAGCCAAGGAATTATGCCAAGTGGAAAGCCGCTCAATCTCTCGACGGATGAGAGCAAGTATGAGATTTCGTCGTTTCAGATAGTCTTTGAGTACGTGTTGGTTCGCAGTGGCCTCTTTCTCGACTGAGGTTCCTGTGGCCGACCTCCGAGACGAGAGATTACTGGACAGCGGTATTGTGTTCATCCAGCGGTTGCCCTAAAACATTAGCAATTGCCGGTTTTCACTGTCACATCATCATCAAAACCATTCAACAAATAAAGTCAAGAATCAAAGAGACAAAAGAAGATGAATATTCAAACTGTTTCGCAAAGATTCAGGTCTGTGCGATGTTTCGTGCGGGAGATACTCGAAGAAATGTTTTACTTAAATCTATAAGGCTTTTTATGGAGACGCCATGTTTGTGTCCCTCTGAGGGGCACAAACATGGCGGCCGAAAGCTAACAAAAACATATGTCATCGAGTTTTGCTATAAAAAGCCTGTAGTCGTCTTCTGAGGGCTCACAAACATCTCGATGAGTACTTATTCTCATACAAGGACTGTTCAGATTGCGAAATCTCAGGGGGGAAGTCGCCTTTTTAAACCAACATGACAGCATTTAATATCGTGTCACACAAAAGCGTAGAAATTCAACCTTGCTTTATCAAAAGACGAAAAACCGTATCACACTGAAAAGTTGTTAAAAGATAAGTCTTCAGCAGTTCTAATAACTAACTAAACTAAAATCTCAAAAGGGTTGATAATTCCTTATTTTTTTAATTCTGATGACGTCTGTAAAAACCAAGAATAGGCTAGTTTCGAATTGTGCAGAAAACAAAAAGAAAATGTAAATTATTCCCCTGAACCTCGACTCTGTTCTTTTGTTGCTGCACAATTCGAAACTAGCCTATTGCAGCTACATTGGTCATGTTGCCAAGCATCACTACAGCTAATAGCCGTTTCCTGGCAACAGCCCAAACGTGTGAAGAGATCCTATATAAAAGATATATTTGAACCACGGAAGAAGCATGTTAATTCATCCCACTCATGCAAGTTACCACCAATAGCTGGTGGTAGAACTTCATTGTACTGGTAATACAGAGATCATGGGTTTAATCCAGAGTGATCAAAGATTTCGGTAGGAGACATGGGATATCTTTGGTAAATCAGTTTACCAAAGTTACCAGCGAGCGTCCTTTTTAGGAAGAAAGAAAAAGAAAAAAAAAAAACATTACAAAATTCAGCATTGATCAAAATAAATTACCGTTTCTCCCATTAGAAGCCCAAGTGAGGAGAGTCTTGTTTGCGAAACCTGTAGTCATTTTGTGGCGATTAGTAGTTAGTAGGTTAGTACACATAACCGTAAAAAAATGTTAATCCAATTAAGGCAAATTAAGGCAAATTAAATCATCACACAATTGCAGAGTAAGTCTTGTATTAGGACGGTTAAAATATTACGCTAAGCAAAAAACAAAACAAAACAACAACAAAAACACAGGAACGCCCGCCACAGATCTACTTTGGAATGAAAGTATACACTTGCTGGGGTTCCTGTATACGTCCCCCACTAGAGAAATCTGGTCTCTCTGTTTTTCTCATCTTTGACAGTCACTTATCGAACTCTACCCAACCAGGCATCTTCGCCACGTCCGACACTTGGTTTGGCTTCTGTGTACCTACCCCACTAGAAAACTTATGGTCTCTCTGTTTTCCTCATGTCACGTGATTCTATAAGCGTTGCCCCTTCTAAGGGGTGTGCACGAGACCTTTCATAACTACCTGCGAATAAGACCTTCCCAAACCATCGTGTCATAACAAAGTACCTGCAAATAAGGTCCCAAGCCAGATGAGCCGCTTGTGTACTGAGAGCTACTAGATGAGCTATGTTGCAGAAGCTGACCGCCATCTACATGAGCGGCCACCATGAAGTGTTTAATGTACTTCTTGTCAGAATGAATTGCCTGCCAGAATTTTATCAGCACTTGGATATCTTCACGAAGCTCTGCATCTTTACTCACGGGCCACATGGGTTCAATACTGTGGATGATTACGAAAATATGGACCTCTTTTATGAAAGCGGTCAAAAATATAACGTGCAAGCTACTGCATGAACAATGAAAAGCTACTACGGTGCAGGGTGCACGGAGTGTTAATGTCGAGCTCTGTTTAGTGTGACCATACAAATGAAAGCACAAGTCAGTCTACAAGTGTTCAATCAGCAAACTGATTGCGACATTGTGACACTCACAGGGAAACAAATTTATAATTAGCAAGTTGTTAAACTTGGCTAAGAGCTTATTTGCTCGTACACACACCTGAAATAGTCCAAAGCATTGCAGTATATCCTTTCTCGCAAAACATTTTTCACGACAGCGTTTGTTAAGAAATTCCCCTGCAGCATGGACAGACCAAGATTCAGCAACCGAAACCGGGCTCTGAGAGTGGAAATATGACGAGAAAGACTGTTCTTCCGTTCCACACTAAAGGGAAGGCATCGCTGTAACATTGTTGCAAATATCTCCACCTACGGAAAGGTAATAATGCACTTCTTTCAAAAAAGACCGGAGTATTGAAGAGCACACATTGGAAAATAGAAGGGAATTGTGCACAATCCGTTCCTCTGAAGGAAACCTCGCAAAAGAACAGTCGTAGCCAATGAAGATTGAAAACAATATTCTTTTTTTTTAATTTTTGAAAAAATCAAACACATCGTTCTATGAAATTTTAAAAATGCGAGACCATCTTTGGAAAAAAATATGCTTTAAACTGAATAATCAGCTTTAAACAATAACAATAAATTCAATTTTAGGTCAATTAATAAAGGGAGGAATAATGTATTTCAGTATTAGCTTTTTTCTTGCAGCGAAAACGTTGTTTCAAGGAGGTTAAACAAAATTCCCGTCCGAAAAGCAAGAACGATTTTTACCATATTCAGCAACAATCAAGTACGCAACATGTGGATCTGATGTTTACCGTACGTTCAAAACGGGTTAAAAGCACAATTTGTTGGCTATTGCTTAAGAAGATATTATGGGATGCTCGGGGGGCAAATTAACACGCATTTGCCCTTTAGGCATTCTATAATAGCTACTGAAACAATAGAAATCAAAATGGCCGTCGTATCGATGAAGTAATCTATTTAGCAAGGCTCTCTATGATTGCGTTAAACAATTGCCGGGTTCATTCTGATTGGTCCATTCGCATTTCCGGTCTCCAGACTCCTACCTGATCATGACTGTAGTACTTAATGACTTCAAATCTTCGCACCAGAAACTTGATCCAAATATCGTGCGGCACAACATTTGGGGGAGTTGGCGGGGATCTGTTTTCTGAGAACGCTGACAATGGATTCTCCACCTGTATATCGGTAGCAAACAGCCCCACCCTCCTACACACAGTCCACTGCCAGGCGGCACTGATTTTACTCAAGAGCTGAAACATAAAAGTTTCAGTTGATTTCTAGTTGAAAAGATTTTGCCAATATCCTCTTATTGTACTCTTACTTTTAGAGCAAGTTTCAATCAAGTGTCGTAAAACCAAAACCAACGCAATTACTTTGGCCAAGAGAAAATGAGGGGACAGAGACGGAGTCTCAGGGCGTTGGTCGGGATATGTCAAGTCCACGAAAGTTATTTTTAGACGAGCGGAAGTCTTTGTTTTAGCGGAAGTCGGTCTTCCGAGACGTCCGCATAAAGTCTTGTCTCGCTCTCAGGTTCTTAGTGAAGAGAGAAAATGGCGGCGCACGTGGAAAGCTAATGAATATTTATTTTCTTTCAAACATCAGACCGACGTTGGCCTGCATGCGCACGTCTCGGAATACAGACTTCCGCTAGAACAAATACTTCCGCTCGTCTAAAAATAACTTTCGTAGAGCCTCCTTCTCTGTCCCCTCATTTTCTCTTGCTTTGGCCAATCAAAAAGGACAAAGACAATCCAGTAAACCAATCAAAACTCGAAGTAATTACACGTAGCCGGCACAAAGCGCGGGAAAATGTGCACGCGCGAGTCACTTCGGATTGGTTGAAAACGTGGCGCGAGAACTTTGAACCAATCACTGAGTGAAGTAATGCAAAGCCAAAGCAATTCGCTAATTACTTTAGACACTGGATTGAAAACCGCTGTAAGGCTGGAATAATTTGTCATTAGCGACTTTATGATCTACGAGGGTGACGTCGACGAAAGACGTCGACGTTATCTCAAAATATAACTTTGAACATTCGTAAGTCTTTCGCGATTATTTCATCCACTTGACGTTGCCGCAGACGTTTAAACTCCCTATTAAGTCCTGGCCAAACGAGAGCGAGAGTTCATTAGAGTTAACGAGAGCTGAAACTCTTGAGAGTCGATGAGAGGGATCGAGAGTTGGCCAAACGAGAGCAAGAGTTGACGAGAGTTCCTGGCCAAGCGAGAGCGTGAATTTCAACTCTCGTCAACTCTCATTAACTCTCGCTCTCCTTTGGCCATGGCTTTATGTCGGATTAAAGTCAGTTTTGAATTCCACCCGTAACGTTTTTCTTACTCAACCCTGTGTTATTAGCACGGCATTCTCTTCAATTTTACTGTACTTTTCAACTTTTCCTATTTTAATTAGGATCACACAAGTTGGTGATTTAGATGAGGACACAAAAAGGCAAAGTTGAGTCGTGAACCTTTTTTTCAAAACGACAGTCTCCACAGCCAATATGAAGACAACTGAATTTCACGATTCTTGATTTGCCAAACTGAGTAAATGAGCAAGCAATAAATTAACGTCTGCTAAGTTTTCATGTGTTCGTCCTCTTCAGTTAATACTGATCAAAAAGTAAATGAATGATAAAATTGTCAAGGTGTACGAACTGCAACTATGTAGATATAATATAGGACACTCACAGTGGAAAATTAAGACAAAAAACCCTCACTTCTGCGCTACAAGGAGTTGTTTAGCTCCTTTAAGAAAATCCTGCGAATTTGCAGGAATTTCTCTCCTCAAGAACGCCAAAGAGAGAAGAGCTAGACACCAGCAAATATTATAGAACTTTGGCTGCTTGCTGTCTGTGCACTCACTGAGTTAAAACAAAAAAAAAAAGGAACAGCCACTGAGCCCGAAAGGTAGTTGACAATTATTGTATTTCTGAAGCCGTGTCGTCATTTGGTTATGACAAGAGAAAATGAGGGGACAGAGAAGGAGGCTCCCGGTCCAGCCCTTGGGATATGTCATGTCCACGAAAGTTATTTTTAGACGAGCAGAAGTCTTCCGAGACGTTCGCATGCAGGCCAACCTCGGTCCGATGTTTGAAAGAAAATATATTCATCAGCCTTCCGCGTGCGCCGTCATTTTCTCTTTTCACTAAGAACCTGAGAGCGAAGCAAGACTGCATGCGGACGTCTCGGAAGACAGACTTCCCCTAGAACAAAGACTTCCGCTCGTCTAAAAATAACTTTCGTGGACATAACATATCCTGGCCAACGCCTTGAGTCTCCCTCTCTGTCCCCTCATTTTCTCTTAGTTATGACCAACGCATTTAACAAGGCCATACATTCAGGCTTAAAACAGGGGCGTAAGTGGAAATGAAACTGTAAAGTTACTTGTAGCTCGAGGTCCTGTCTCGCTCCCATGATCCACTCCCAGCAGTTCACTGCTGTGGACATTGACAACTCAGTAAAAACATCTGCAGGGCTCCAGCAAATACTACGAAGCATATTACGATCAACGACTGAAAGAAAACGTTGAAAACAATCAGAAATCGATTTTCAGCACTTAAAGATGACAGTTTCTTTGTTGAATCGCATATTAATATTTGACAGTCACCCACCTGAAATAGCTATGGTGGTGGGGATAACATACGTTGTAAATGTGCTAAATTATAGTGAAACCTTTTCGCAAATCACAAAAGGACAATTAAGAGCGGCAATCGGGAAAGAAGTTTTAGCCTGAAATACTAATATTGTAAAACTTGTAAAAAAGAATTTGTAAATCTGCTTGGTAATGGTAATGGTGATGGATTATCTAACGCATTCCCTATATGCATATTTAAATGTGATTTACAAATTGTTTATCTATATGCTTGTTCTCAAATCTGGTCTATTAGTAAGTTTTCATTAACACATTTCTCTCAAAGTGATCTGTAGTATCCGAAATATGCCCGAGAAGATTCGAGGCTTTCGCGAGAAACGCACGAAAGGACTCGAGGTTTCACGGACGTTTTTCGGGTGCTTCTAATCCCTCCCGCTATATCTTCAAAATAAAGAAGTTTTGAGTCCCCTTACTTTTTTTCTTATTTCGCAAATTTTTCTTGCTCTTTCACTTCTAACAGTCGCACAAGTTGAAAAAATTGGAAGTTGTTTGTCCCGAAGCCGAGACAGTTAAGAGTCCGTCACGAACTACGTTCCATTCAAGGTTTAAAAACACTTTTGTCGCGATTTAAAGCAGTTTGTGAAGTCCCCTCATGAACAGAGACATGCCTCACACTAACGTCGCCGTATGACGAGCGACTTTTGGTTTTGTTAAGTTTTATAGCGCCGCGCGTTACAGGTTACATTTCGAAGTGAAAGCAAAACAAGTTTAATTAGTATAGGTGGAGATTCAACTCAAAATGTACGCGTTTCAGTAGGGGTCCTTTGAAGGCATGAAACTTCACGGTTATTTATTTTCTTTTCACAATAAGCAGATAGTTGTTGTTTAAAAGGATGGCTTTTCGGGGCCATTGGACAGATAGGTACCTGGGGGCCCCGTTTCTCGAAGGTCCCGAAAACCTTTCGAGCCTGAAAAGCCAATAGCCCTCATTCACGATAGCCGCCATGTTGGTTTTCAAATTGTCATGTAAATTAGCCATGTGTTATGTTGGGGGGCAAACATTGGAATAAAGGCAAATTGCAGAAATCGGCTCGTCGAAATATTGAATTAACATTGCTAAAAGTAAATTTTAGAATTGAGTACCTTTTATAATAATTTTATACCTTTTGATTACCTCCGACATTTTGACTTTCTACTCCGTTATCTGCTCATTTTTCACTAAAAAAAACATCGAAGTAACTTGTGTAAGCATTCTAGTTTACTGCTTAGGTGATAAACATTCAATGAACGTAAAACAAATCATCTGTGTGGCGAAGATGTTGTTTGCCCCCTCAGAAGTGTGTAGCTAATTTGCATGATAAAGGCAAACCCAACATGGCGGCTATCGTGAATAAGGTCTATTATGAAACTGCCACCCACTTGTTTGGTTAAGCTGGTATTTGAAAATGTTTTAACATAACAAAAGGCAAAATGATTTTGGAGTTTGTTGTCTTAAAACCTCTCCGTTCTTTAGATAGAGAGGGAACTGTGACACTCGCAAAGGGCACAAAAATATTCGGGACTTTGAAGAAACGGGCCGAGTTTTTGGAAGCTGGTGTAAACCGGCCAATCCCGGATATGTGACCATGACCAATGGCCCGAAAAGCCATTTGTGAAACTACAAACCGCTTGTTCTGGAAAGCCGATCTTTTAAAACGATTTCAAGGTAACAAAAAGAAAAATAACTGTGAAGTTTGACGACTTAAATCCTCTCCGTTCTTGAGATACAAAGGGAATTGTGACACCGAAAATGGCCCGTAAAGTTTCGGGACTTTCGAGAAACGGGCCCCTAAGCCGAGTTTTTGGAAGCTGGCGTAAACCGGCCAATTCCGGTTACGTGACCATAACCAATGGGGTGTCAAAGTGATTTACCCGAGTTTATTACGTTTATTCTATTCTATTCTATTCCAACAAAGACTGCTCAACATTACACGAAAATTCGAACTTACCTTCTGAGGTTATGAGAAAGGCAGAAGCTCTAAACATCGCCGCCACAAAAGCATCTTCACTGCTTTCCTTTGCCTCAATTAACTGTTGATTTAACGCAGCTGAGAGGGCTACATTTGGATCCTGATCATTTAAAGTCTGACAGGACAGGACTTCTCGCATTCCCGCAACCTGGAATAGAGGAAAGCAGGTCAGTCTGCTCGGTAGGTGCAATTACTCATTTAAGGTCCAGATAATGCAAGGGTTGAGGAAACGAAGAACTTATTCATGGTGGAATTGAAAGCTTGAAATTTAAGGGGTTAAAAGAAGCGTTTAATCGGGTCAAAGGAACGGGAACGGGAAACAGTTATTCGAAGGGAGGATAACTTTATACACAGTGTACTATTCATTGGATAACGTCCTTGCGGCGGCTTACAAGAGCTTTGGTAGGAGCAGAAATGGCAGAAGGTGACTATCTTTGCCATAGCGCTATAAACTGGCCATGGTTGAATCATTCCGCAACGGATAACTCAGTTCTCCTGCCGGGCGCTTAACCGCTAGAGAAAGATTTAACCGGTGGATAGCGCCGTCGCCTTTTGAACAACCCAGGCCAGTTGGCTAATCACAAAAGTTTATATAGAATAAAATCTGAAACCATCAAAGACACATCTATCCAGTGGACAGAGTGGGAATCGAAGAAGCATCCCCTAACTGGAGCAGCCTTCTACTTCAGTGAAATACCAAAACTGATAGGTGGAGTCGGTTTGAAAAAGTGAAAGTTGGGCAAATGTAAAAGTACCTACCTCTCCTAAATATCGATTCCTCAACGAAAGACCGGCCACCATCTGAGAAGAATCCTGCTTAACACAGTTTGGTCGCTTATCCAGAAAAACTTTACTGACAGCAACAGATGATGGGTTTAACCCAGCAAACTGTAGCACATTCTCTGTTGCAAGAGAAAGACCCGTGTGATGGGCGACGCCTTGTGAAGCATTCTCTAACTTCATGATATAATCCTGCAACACATGAATCGAAGGAGACAAGAACTGACACACTATTACCTTACACGTGCTCGATTAAAAATTGCTTCGCGCCGCCAAGAAAGAATTTGCTAAAAGGTGTGACATTGACCGTTCTTACAGTAGAGACGTATAGTTCGTCTGGACATAGTTAATAGAGGAGAATGGTTAGGAAACCCGACAACTTTCTTTGTTGTAGGTTTTTGTTCACTTTTCTGGCCTTGACCGTGCACAAAACACAATGGTTGTTTACTCCGTACTGAAGAACTAACCAATAGAAACGTGTTGGTTACGTAATTCATGCATAGTGTATGAGCGCAAAACAAAAGATTGTGCACGGTAGTGGACTTTCCAACCTAAATCTTGGCTGCTTTGTTTGCTCCTTTGATGTTTGCCGAGCTTCCTAACCATTCTCCTCTATTAACTATGGTCTGGACAAACTTGGGCAAACATTTTGCATTTTTTCTCCGCGCCTGTTAAATTCATCTAGTATAAAGACGGGCACAAGACGCAAAATACGTCTCGACAAACTATCCATTTTCGTCTGGACGGATTACGCGTCTCTAGTAAAAAGAGGCCATTGACGACTTTCAAACTGACATGTGAGCTGAGTATAACGACTATTCTGAGCACGAGACCAACGGCACTTACGATTCAACAAAAAACCCGGTTTAAATTAAAAGAAAGAATAAATAAAAAATTGACTTTAAAACTGAAAACTCGCACTTCAATGTAAAGGAAGTGATGTTCAGAATGGATTTTATTTCTTTTAGTCGGAAAAACCCTATGTATTCATTTTTTTTTATGTTTGACTCCTTGTTTTGGTCTGAACAGGGTAATGCAAAAGCAAATTAATTCTCTAATCAAAAAGATTAATTGTGATCATCACTTCAAAATGAAAAGCTAAAATAACAGAGCATTTCTCCAAAGAGTTCAACTCTAGAGCCATTGCCTTCATCAGCGACGCAAGGATACTAAAGCTCAAGCAACATACGCAGACTCAGTAGAGTCTTGAATACTACCCGACCATATGTTGAGGCAAAAGACTTCAGCTGAACACGAGTCTTTGTGTGTTGCATGGTTGTGCTTATGATCGCCTCGGTAACGTGGACCGAGTTTGAAAACCATAACAGTAAAGTGTCTTTCCCTGATAGCAGATGTCTCTTTTCTTTTGTGTTCGCTGGGTTGACGAGTACGATGAAAATATACCTATGCCGTCCACACCTTGAACGGCACTCTTCAAACCGCGCATGCCCCATTGTATATTTGCTGACTGTGACTTGAGCCCACTCTGTCCTGCGCTTCCTTTTGCATTTATTCCGCTGTTGTTAAGTGAGCCAACACACCGTGAAGTATCACGCGAGGATTCGGTCGCTAAGTAACTGCCACGCATGCTCAACACAGTGAGTTTCGACCCATGGTAGAGGTCTCTTTTCTAGTACTCGTCCCGTCAGTCCCGAGAAAGCAAAAGAAAAGAGACATCTGCTAGCAGGGAATAAGGTGCCTGCTAAGGGAGAGTCAACCCTCTGCATGAACCAAAAGTACTCCATCATGCAAACCTGAAGCAGAGATCGTGTTGTTTCTGGCGCCCATTTGATAGCCTCCATGATAATACCACTGCATCGAGCGGCAAAGTCTCTCACAGTCCCCTCTCGACCATCCATCTCCTCAGAAACGACCAAACTAAATGGAACGCTGTTAGGTACATTGATCTCTATGGCTTGATGGTTCTCGTTCTAAAAAAGTCCACAGACAAACGTAGTTATACAAAAGAAAACTCGCCTGGTTTTTGTGTTCCTTTAGGTTTCGATCTACTCAGAATTCACAATGTGCTGTTACTAACACAAAGGAGCTAGGAGAAGATGGCCTGGATCGATTGCTTTCAAAATTATTGTTTTGTAATTGGTTGGTTGTTTTACATTTGTAACAGCTTGGACAATTGGTTTGCTCTTCGAGATATCCACGAAAACGTATCAAAGACAAAGACCGCTAACACTGACAAATATATACTGTCCTTTTTTCTCGAGTTAAACAGGCTAAACTAAACTAGCGCGTGCTCGAGGGTTAGCTATTTTCAAAAGACATAGAGCAAATTAATTAAATAATTTTTTGGCCCGATGCTGTCTTGATACGAGATAAAAGATATGAGAAAAACAAATGAATGAACTGAACGAACGAACGAACGAACATGCCAATGAATTACCGGATGATTCAAGCACTGGGAAAGTTCCTGAAGTAAGTCCAACATAAAGTGGAGAACTCTACCATTCCACAAAAGATGAGGAAACCTGTTTGAAAAATATCATTACATCAGTCTTACAATCTATCAGATAGCAAGAATCTGTCAGCAGAAATATCCTTGGCTTTCGGTTAACTACAAACCACTGAGCGATACAAGGGTCTTCCTCCCTCAAAGTGAACCGCCCTAAAGACCTGCTTCTACTTTCTTACTTGTCAACAAATGATGAAAGATATTTGTCGGCTACACGCCGGATCCTTTTCTGGAGGTGATTAAATTTGACAAGCAGGAACTGCGCATGTCTCTCCAGTTCAACTTCTCTTTCTATCGTCCTGGGTTTGTTGGACATCACCGTCAGAAAAACTGAGAAAACCCTGTCACCAACAGCAGAAATACACTGCCAAATCCCTACAACATCAACAAACTTAAATTGAGTAAGAAAAGAAATAAACCACGCATCGGTGCCTTTTTGAAATCAAGGCTTAAAAACGTGGATCACTTACTATTTAGTTAACATTGTTTTGAAATCCAAATAAAAATAAAAATTGGTCATAGCAGCACTTTAAAATAACTGAGGATATAGTATTGTGCAAACCGAACGAGATGGAATAATTGCGGAAGACTTACGCCAGTGCAAAGTCATATTTGGAAGTGACGTTTTCGTCGATGTCGCCGTCGTACAACGTAAAGTAGGGAGCTTTAGCAACGACGACGGGAGCGGCAACGAGAACATCATCTCAAAACATAAATTCTCATTATTGTAATCACTTCACGACTACGTATTTTAAGTTTTTTAATGTGAGAAAGGTATGGTAGTCCCTCAGGAATGAAAACGTTATGAGCGGCGCTTAATTTAGGGGAGAAAATGAAACTTTAAGTGCTGACGTCCTCCATAAAAACGTCAAATTTGGTCATTTCACGCCGTTGTTTTGCTGACGACGGCAAAGAAATGGACAAAAATGAAAAACGCACGTTCAGAGCGTGCAAAGCTATTGTTTTTGTGCATTAAATATGCAAATTTGTGACGTTCTCGTTCATGTCGCCGTTGTCGTTTCTAAAGCTCCCCAGTCTCTAATCTCTAGTCGCCGCCTTGGCACTGATATCTCTAAAAAGGTCAGGCTGAATGATCCCACATAAGAGGGAACAGCGGCAGGTCAAGGAAACTATGAAACGAGCTGGAACAAGCGGACATGAAACAACAGATACAATAAAATAACTTCAACGATTAACCCAACCATCTTACCGGCTTTATCCTTTTCGATAGCTCTGTCTTCTAAATAATCAAAGATAGAATAAAACATTCCAGGATCTGACGAGACTCTGAGAGATTCCAGTCGATAAACGGACAGCAGATAGGTACATTGACCAAAATTCAACTTGTTGACGAGTGCAATGATTTCTTGCGGATTCCCAAGGGTCTCAAGCAAAGATGTGCGCACTTCGTTTAGTTCAGCCTAGGGAAAAGAGAATATCCAGGGTATCTCCCAAATTTTTCATGTGTGGTTCACGAGAATTTCACACATAGTGGCAAAATAGAAAGCATAGGTTACTTTAGCCACCACGCACACCCAGTAACCTTCATTTTGTACTTTAAGTTGCACAAATGACTTAATAAAATGACCAATAAAAACATAGTTTTATATTCTTAGACCTCTATAAACTCTGTAAATTGTAATTTAAATAAATGAACCAATTAACTACCAAGAAATTTGAAACAAACTATTATTGTTTAAGTTAGAAATCTATGAAGCTCAAACGTGATGTTAATCACAACAGAAAGAACTGAGCGGGCTCGCCTATTTTTGTGTTAACAAAAAACCAAGGACCACCCCACATTCATATTTCAGTAGGGGAAAATAGCGCGCAGCGCTTTGTCCGGGCCAAATGAGAGCGAGAGTTGATGAGAGTTGGTTGAGCGTTTCACGCGCAAACCAAAGAGCGAGCCTGGGAACCACCCTGGGAAACCCTTGGCAACTAGCCAGCCGCTATATTCAGCCTTGGCGTTGTTCTTGGTCCCCGAATCCGACGCCATATTATTTTTTCTTTTTTTTTATATATATATCTGAGGCCGCTGGGAAAAAAATCAGTAACTGCTGACCGCAAGACTATCGCTCAAACTCTCGGGCGCGGCGAAACGAGACAAA
>NC_090893.1:13409708-13429708 GCF_036669925.1 Montipora capricornis
TTCGCAGTGCGTGCATAGATCACAAACGTGATAAGTTTGTTGGAAGTGTTCAAAATCGGCGAGAATTCCTTACTCTGGACAAAATGAGAGTAGCATGAGAAATATACCATCAAACATGACAGTGATAAATAATAAACCGATTTTTAGTTCAAAGTGGGTGGAATTACCACGTGAAACAATAAGATGACTCTTTTGATTTTCACAAATATTTAGCTTCCGTATTTTTTCAAGTGCAAACAATCCACTCTGTTTTGAAAAAAAAAACCAGAATCTTCTAGCGCTTGCAAGAAACGTTTCACAAGGAAATCGTGGTTACGTCAATGCTTACTTTGTACAAACCAAGGTAACAAAATCTGTACCTAGTTCGCCTTCACTCGTCAAAATAAAAATTTCGGTGTTTTGTTTGTGGCGGCAAAAAAAGGTAATGGCGACCATTTGTCAATCGCGGTAGCTCGACGCTACCCCTGCATCTCACTAGCTCTGGCGTGGGACAGGAACGCCTGCTCGTTTTGTGAAGTATTATGGCACAGATAAGAGGAGCATTGTAGGAAGCTTGGAAAGCTGGACTGAATAAAAATATGTTGTATTCAGGTAGAGGAATTAATTTCACAGAATTTCGTTAAGAAATCAGTAATTGCGAAAAAGTAGTTTTATTTAGAATTATTAAGGTGGAATTAATGCTTACTTCGTTATTTTCTCTATCAATCGTTTCTTAAAGCGGAAATTTGGATCGATTGGACGACTCAAAACGGAGCCTCCGTTTTGATTTCTGGGGTAATCTTGGGAATGGGAATTAAAGATGGGTCACACATAATTCATATTGTAACCAATCGAAAATTCGATATAACAATCTGCGCTGTTTTTCTAATTTAGAATCTCCGTGTGAAATACTACCTAGAAAGCGAAAGGGTCAGCGAAGGAACCCTGGCCGAAGGTGAGTTGGATATACTTTTATATGTGGTATTTTGTCGACAAAAAAATCGCAGTTTTTGTAGGAAGCGGGAATGTTTTAAACGGGTTTACTTTACATTGGGAAGTATTTATAAATTAAAAACGGAAATACGGTTAAAATAGGGAATATTAAAAATGAGGAAACTCTATTAATCTTCAAGGAAGTAGACACTGTTAGAATATTGATCACCTCAATTTCCGAAATCAGCGTCTCTTTATCTGCATCTTACAATTTCAAACGATTGTATTGACTCAAACTTATTATTACACGAGCTCTTACGTGTAACAGCCCTGAAACCACACTGCCGGTTTCGAGGATGTTTGCATTCAGGGACAAAAACGGATTTAAGTACCAAGTACCCTTGACCTACCACCATTTACGCAACTTTACATAGATTTTGACTAACTTGTCATTCTATCACACATTTTTACCACTTGAACCGTGAGAGACCCTAAACCATGAATGCGATGATTTTATCAGTTTAAAAGAAAAGCGAAGGGGACTTGGGAATTTTCGTCAGAAGGAATAGTGTCGAAGTATTAAGTTTATTAAACGATCAAGTCGATGCGCATGAGACACCGCCAACATATGTAACTGAACTGAACGATGAGAAATTTCTGAGTCAAATAGTACATAACATTGTCACTGATAAATAACACATTCTCTTAAATTATTGGGTGTATTTAGGTGGAGTTAAAAACAATTTAAGGCGGTCAACAATAATTAGGAAGTTTGGCATGCACGTCTCAGAGTAAATTCCTTTCCTTTAGTGTAAAGAGCAAGGATATCCTTGTCAAAGCCTCAATAAAACAAGATAGCGCACAAAGGTTCGTTACAATTGAAATGACGATAAGTACATTTTGAAGATCCTCTCAAAGAAAAGACCGTCAAGATCTACATATTCTTAGTTTTAAAAATTCCGCTTTTACGAGTTTTTAAGATTTAAAGATTCCCCATTCTAAACTGAGTTTCCCATTTTTAATATTCCCGCAGTGCCTATTTTGAATATTCTCATAGTGCCCGTTCACTGTTTCTGAGAGCCAGTTGTCCTCCTAACTAGTCGCTTGCACCTGTTTTGGTTTTAGAGATTCTTGAGTACAATGCCGAGCGGAACCCTTGGGAGTCAGTGGAGGAGAAACTGGCTCTAATCAGGTATGGCTATGTCGATTTACAGTGCTGTAGGATAGGTCATAAAAATCCAGTACGAGATAAACAGGCACTGAATACAACTAACAACTCAGAAAACGAACTTGAACTGTTGCAATGAAAGCGTTGATCA
This sequence comes from Montipora capricornis, assembly GCF_036669925.1. Taxonomy (NCBI): domain Eukaryota; kingdom Metazoa; phylum Cnidaria; class Anthozoa; order Scleractinia; family Acroporidae; genus Montipora; species Montipora capricornis. The sequence continues at coordinate 13,411,940 of NC_090893.1, forward strand.
TGCCATCCTATTTCGTTCATTGTAGGGACTTGATGGGAAAAGTGGTGCGAAAAGTGCTTTACTGTGGATAGACAGTAACGTTGTCCACAAGCGTTTTTGGCACAAGAATGTTGTTAAAATGGAAACAGAAGGAAAGATCAAGCTCAACGGATGGCTGAACTCAAAAGTTTAACAATTTTCAATAGTGTTATTTCACTCATGTGATAGCGTTAGCATAAGCACAGGAATCATTTCCTGGAGGGCCAGTCTGGGTCACCATCATGATTGCCTTCGTTCCTTTGTTTAAAAGTACAAAGTGCCGTGGCTGCCGTGACTTAATGTGAAAACCGAGAATATTTTATGCAAAGAGTTTGTGAAGTTTGTTGGAAAATTGACCTTCAGGATAATTTATTTTTGGTGGCTCGCAGCAACACTAATCTTGACAGTCTCTCTGTATGCTATATGCCAGGAAGAATCTCGATTTCTCGATTTTTGTCTGTCTGTCTCCAGAGTCCCGATGATTTTGACGTCATTCTGTGATCCTCCAGCGAGACAAAAATGGCATCCACAGTTGAGGAAGAAAAAGCCTAATTTTAGTCCAAATCACGGGAAAAAATTACATGGAGAGCTTCCTTAGAGCCTAGCGAAGTCATCTGGTTGGTTTTATGGCAAAACAAGGCAATCGTAAACGATATTCATGTGAAAAATTAGTGGGAGAGCTGCTGATTCTGTTGCGTAAACATCGTCAACGTACCACGTGGCTACATTTCTATAACTTCGGCCGTTAACTTGTTTTCCACTCTTAAAATTACCTTTTTTTTACTTTTTGATTCGGAGGCATTTTGTGACAAAAATTTCATCACTTCTGGCGAGGCGTAAGTTACGTGAGTGCTCTTGGTACTCAAAAAGAAAATTGGGGTAACCATGCATTTTTCAGAGATAATTAAGCTTCAATTTGGAAAAGCACGCCAGACATTGCTTTGTATTTCAAAGCTTTTTACAAATATTGTTGATTAATTATCTTCGAAAAATCCGTGGTTACCCCCAAACTCTTTTTGGATTTCAATAACACTTGTTAAGACTACCAGATACTTTTGAGTTTATTTTTCTCACGTTAAGGAATTATCACAGTAACAAACATGAGGCTTTGCGCCACTTCTATTATTTTAGCTAAATTAATTCTTGCATGGAAGTTTACTCGATAAATATTGCGGCCTTAAGATCGTTTTCAGTCACGTATGTGAAATGCAACAGATTAGTTGTCTCCTAAACCAAACCATTACTATATGAGGTGTTTCACATTCTATACAACTAGCAATTTGAACTTTGCAGTACAGCGGTAATTAAAAACGTGATGATTTTAGGGAAAACATTCTGCCAAAGCACAACCAGTGTTTATTCAAATGATCATTAACAATTGGCACTAATTTTATTGTCTTTATCACTGATTTGAATCGTGTAGTTCTTTGATGAGTGCAGAGAGAAGACGGTTTTCTGGCTTTTGAAAAGTGCCGTTCTCGCATTACTTTTTCGGCGACCGCATTATGTGTGATGTGCTGCAGCCAATTCGCACCACGCCCTCAATTTGACATTATTGCCAACAACCTCGGAAAATTAGATGTTGATGGAACCATGGCGACCTGAAATTTAAATAAGCTGGTTGATCTCTCTTGTTCCACGGGGAGTTAATGTGCTAAGTTCCAGTATGAATTGTTCATTGATTTGTATACAACATGTGCATCCCTTGAGCAATTTTCGCTGAAGTTTACTAGTTAAGCTCTTTGTAGTTTATTCATCACGAAATTTGCTGCCCGTGAAAAAAATTTAGCGATTAATTCGTTTGGGGCCAAGGTCTTTCTATAAATTTCATTTCATTGTCAAGCGAACATTTGGCTGAAGCTCCGCTGATCCATTGCCAGTTTCTGCGGGGTTTTTTTTCTTCCCTGGTTGAGGGTTAGAGAAACGTTATCTTTTGACACTGCAGGTGATCGCTGTTTCGACCGATTTAGTAAGTAAAACCTCTTACCTTCTCTAGTTTTCCACTGCACAATGCAGTTCTAAGAATTTGTTTGCATTTAATGAATGTTAGGGATGGGAAACGCGAAGTCAGTGAAGAAGAAGCAACAAGGCGAAATAGTGTCCCAGCTGAACGGACGGGAAACGCAAGAAAGAATTGTTTACCACACAAAGGAACTTCTAATTCTTCACAAGTCCAATGCAGCACAAATAAAGGTTGCGAGGAATTTCCGAAATGCCCTCACCTTAAAGGCAAAGGGAACCGTTTTTGTGACTGATTTCATAAATGTCACTGAGGGAAGTTCAATTCCACATAGCATTGCTTGGCTCGAAAAATTAAATAATGTAGTTTTAATATGCCTTACATCTGAATCAATTGAGCAGTTTCAGAAGCTTATTCTCGACAAGGGATTCGCTTACCAAAATGGCCATCTTCATTCAAAGGTGTTTAGTGTTTCGTTTGGAGACAAACTTGCTTCGGAGTGGCCTCCTAAAGGACTGAAAAGGGGCTCGAGCGATCTGAGGGATTTCCACTTCGGGTTTTCAGATTTAGATAAGATTCGAGCCCAAGATTTTGAGAGATCTCATAGAATGGCTTCTCTCATTGCATCCATAAGACTAACAGATTGAGCGGAACCTTGTTTTTCTAACTGGATTCTTGCTATGATTTATGATCTACCGTAAATGAAGTTTTGTCTGTGCATGTTAAACTAATATCACGAACGCACAAACTATTTTTTTTTTCAGTTGTTGTTTTTGTCATGTTCCAATTCAAGTTGATGAAATGTACGGCAATGCGGTATTGATTCGTTCGTACCTGTCTCGATCGAAACTTATTATTGCAGTTTCGTTAAACTGCAATAAGCAGCGTTACGAAATAATGTTCATGGTTTCTCTGTTTGAAGGCTATTAAAAATTCTAATCATTTTTATCACAGCTTTCACTGACAGGCATCCAGGGCACACAATTTATGGGTGAGGTCGCCGTGCGCTACTTCTGAAATGGTTACAATAAGGAAATGTTATTTCTTTGATCTTGAGCAGGCGGTATCCTGAGAATCCTGCAATCTGATTGGTTCCGGGAGCGGGCAGTATTTTCCTATCTCCTGACCACGGTCATGGTAACCAACTACGCTAAGCGCAGAGTTGCGGATTGAAAGAGCGGAGTTTCAATTTGTCTTAATTGTTTTTTGCAACAGAGCAGTGCAAGAGAAAATGAGGGGACAGAGAGGGAGGCTCCCGGTCCAGCCCTTGGGATATGTCATGTCCACGAAAGTTATTTTTAGACGAGCGGAAGTGTTTGTTCTAGCGGAAGTCTGTCTTCCGAGACGTCCGCATGCAGGCCAACCTCGGTCTGATGTTTGAAAGAAAATAAATATTAATCAGCCTTCCACGTGCACCCCCATTTTCTCTTTTCCCTAAGAACCTGTGAGCGAGGCAAGACTGCATGCGGACGTCTCGGAAGACAGACTTCCGCTAGAACAAAGACTTCCGCTCGTCTAAAAATAACTTTCGTGGACATGACATATCCCGGCCAACGCCCTGAGCCTCCCTCTCTGTCCCCTCATTTTCTCTTGAGCAGTGTTATTGTTCAACTTTCTCATAAAAAAAAATGGACTCTGACGAAAGGTATCACAGTGAAAGCGAATTTTATTACCCAAACGAAGAGGCAATGTGTAAAATAAAAACATGACTTTTCCAGCTTTTCTTAATAGTTTCTCCTACCTTCTAAAAATAGAATTTAGAAATAAATAAAAATGTTATTCACCGGCCTTGGTCGGTCCGTATTGGGAAAAACTGTGCCCTCGGGCCGTACTCGAGACCTCGGGCACAGTTTTTCCCAATACGGACCTCCCGGCCGGTGAATAACATATATACTCGATCACAAAGGCCATCTCCCTTTTATTTTTTTCGTTGAGCGTCGAATGAGTTTCCTGATATTGGGTCGGTCGGTCGGATTGAAAAAAAAAAAAACTAAAAAAAAAAAAAAAGAAGAATAACTCTCGGAAATAGGAGGCCTTGAACCCCAGCATCATTTCTGTGGAGCCTGGAAACAACAAGACACGAACCCCAAATCAATATGGCGGAAAAAGTGGTTGATGTGATTGTTAAATTAAGACAACATGGAAAAAAGAATAAATGATTTAACTACGTCGTTAATTTTTTTTTTCAGTTTTGAAAATGCCAAAAAAATGGGTCGGTCGGACGACGCTAAACGGGAGCATGTATGGATATGTAGAGGAAAGATGCGAACAATACTTTGCTCGTGCTGAATTGAGCGTCAGATACTATTTTATACAGCGTTACAAGGTTCCATTAAATTGTTTTGTTTACGTTTTCGTTGAAAGGACAAGTCTTACATCGTGTGCTCGAGCATTTGAATGAATGTCAGTCAAAACGAAGACAAAAGGTGCAGTTACACGGGACACTTTTTACCGCAGAAAATGACCCTTTTACCACGAGAAACTGCATTTAATGGGGGTGACCGGCATTTTCCAAAGTAAATCGCCCGTGGTAAATTCCCATGGCTACGCCAAAAAGATCAAATGCCCATCGCATTTAATGTGGTAAGTTGGAAGGGTTTTTTCTTGCCCTAGGTACAAGAGCCAATCACGATGCCAACGAATTGTACGTATGACCGCTGGTTAACACGGTATACTAAAATCCAAGTGTGAGGCACCGCGGGAAATACCATGGTGTGTGTAACCGCACGTAATATCTATGGACCGAAACGATCCGTCAAAATTTTCCACTGTTTGGCGTGTATCTCTTTAAAAGTTCTTGTGTCCTGTATTACATAACCTGTACACTAGGCAAAAAGGATCTTCATAGGGGATACAAGGAGAAAACTAGCCAGTGGGAAAAAACTTACACTGAATGAGTAGAAAATTAATATATGCTTTCCTGAGAGGTATTTTAATAGGAGTGTAAAGGATTGTGTGCGAAATGGCTCACAAAGAGACCTGTGCTGTATACGTATCGTTAGAGCCTGGTTTCCATATGCTCTGTAACGGTCTGCAATCGGTCTGTGACACGGTCGTGATGGTCGAGAAAGTTGAATCTAGTTCTATTTTCCCGGCCAGTACGACTTTGTGGCGCCGACCGATCGCAGACCGTTGCAGATCATATGGAAACCGGGCTTAAGGCATGAATAAACCGCTAATAGTGTGAAGAATTCTTTTACAGCTGTTTTAACTGCCCTTGAACATATGCACTCTCTAAGATACTTAGGACGTTATTTATTGTCAATACTGAGCGACAAAGACAAGGAAAAACCCACTCTGCAGTCTCTTAAATCCAGCGTACGGAGTAAAGATCTGGCTGGTTTTAATATATGAAAATTGAAATTCCTGTATTGTGTTTTCATGTGACGTCACGGCGGCCATGTTGGTGCTCCTAAACAATAGAACGACGGCCATCTTGTTGTATCCAACTAATCCTCCGGGAATTGAGCTCTTTTATACTTGTCATCATACAAATATTTACCATTGTTGCGGTGGAAAAACAAGGTTACTGATCACGTGAGTGAAAACACTCTATACTCTGTAGCCCACAAGTTTTAATCTCTATTTTAGCATGTTTCATTTGGCTTAGCCCTAAATTATCTAATGTTGTACACGTTGACTTGGTTTATTTTCTGAAGCTTCAATTGCCATAGTTTAAATCAGGGGCGTACCAGCCTTTAAGCCAGTAAACCCGGGCTTACAAATTTTTGGACATAATTATCCGAACATTTTCCCCGATGAATAATTTCTCTTTTGATTTCACAATTTTATGAATTTATTTAATCTCGCGTCGATGTGTGTGTGTAGTTGCGTTCAACAGAACCAGGAGCACATTCTATTTTCGTCGTTTTTCGAGATCGCTCGCGTTGTTTTTTGATGCCTCTTTTTTGGATGCCAGTTGATTTCAAGGGTTTCGACGGACTGGCCGACTGGCTGGCAATTCGCCTCGATTTCATGTGGTAAATCGGTAGCCATAGTGATCACAGGCATCCCGTCATACAAAGGCGCTGGTTCTTTGTGTTCGCGTATTATTTTCTTTCACTGCTGTTTTAAATTCTTTAAGTTCGCCAAGGTCATTGAATTTGTGTCGATTTGTTCAAAGTATCTTCAGTCAATATGATTGATGCTACGGGCCAGAACATCAGGAAGCGCTGTACAGGTGTGTTTTCTAGGAAACAGACGCCGCAATTCGCACAGCCAACCACTGGTTACCCAGGCTGAATGTTTGTGTCACGTACCGGTTTCACAACATGAGTGAATACAGAGAACGCATGGGACGAAGACGCAAAGTGTTTAGAAACTAAATGTTTTAAGCAAAAGCCGATACAACGTAGATTTTATTTTAGATGAGACCACTAAAATCAAATCTACGTTGTATCGGCTTTCGCTTAAAATATTTAGTTTCTCAACTTGAAATAACGCCGATCAGATCAAGCCACTGATCTAATGTACACCGACAGGAAAATTGTCCACGGTTACTTGCTTCAAAACTCTGAAAGTGTTTAGGTCTGGAAATTTGCTAGAAAATAAAAATAAAGACCGATGAAACTTACCATGTGGCGAGTTGTTGCTGTTCTTAATATGTCCAAGAAGTTTCGGGAAACTTGTCGCCTTCATAGTGTCGTGGCAAGGTAGGAGGCTGACGGCAGCGTCGGAGTTCCGATCAACCCTCAACCAGCACCATATTTTGGGCGAAAATCGAATCAAGTCGCAAGAAAAACAGACCAGGCTCGTGGAACATGAATTTCTCTAAACCCTGAATCCACTGAAGCATCTCCAGCGAGCAACGACAAATGAGTAGAAAAATATCTCGCCCAGGGTAACTCTGGGGAAGGGTTGTATCTGGTACCTGAGACCATAAAGACCGCCTGGAGGGCCTTAGATCAGGATTAGGCTTGGATAAATTCTGCCGGCAGAATTTCGAGCAGAATAGGCAACTTTTAAGGCGAGCATTCTGCCGGCAGAATAAGGCATTTCGAGACGAATTTGAGCAGAATAAGGGAAAATCAGCGGCACCAATAATATGCATAGAAGTTGTTCAGAAAAATTAAAAACTAAATAAAAAGCAAATGGAAAATACCTTGTGATTAATTTGATTATTACGTGGAATGCCGAAGGCATCCACGTCTTAAAACAGGGCTGGAATCTTTTTTTTGTTGGTAGACGCAAATGTGCATACCCCACGGCTGTTGAATTAATCTCCGATCGAGTGGATTGATTTATATTCCCTACGGTATTTCCAAACTTCCCTGCCCCGAGGAGAACTCCCATACTTCCCAAGCCATCACAATTTTTCTCAGCTAGCGCGTTAGACCACTCGGCCACCGTGGCACACTTCCGTCAAATTGGTGAAAGCAAACGTTTATAGTAGAATCTTTCCGCCTGCCATGATTGTTTCAGTATTAAACTATTCGATAAAGTGGATAGATGCTTTTTCTTTGAGAAAGGCAAGCTTTAAAGGTAAGGAGAGATTTCTACGTTATTTCTAGATCTTGCTTCGTACTTGTGTGTTCCACTGTGAACACTATTACTTTGCATACAACGAATACTTCATTAGAAGCATTTTGCATAGAACGAATACGTACTCCAATATTTCTTGGGAACCAGTTTGTTCGCCGTTTTGACGTAGAAAGAAAATAAGAAAATAGCTTTGAACGGCCAAACAAGATAAAAAATGAAATCAAGTTTAAAAAAAACGAATTAGCTATCGCCGTCCCGGGGACTTCGCAGCCGTCCCCCATCCAAGTACTAACCTCATTTGGAGGAGCTTAACTTCAGCTGACACTTGGACTAGCATCAACGATTGTGATCTTTATGTTAAATTCGCACATAGATCTTGTCGAACTTTATAACACTTGAAAGAAAAAAAAAAACGCACTAACAAAAACCAGGTGTTATGCCGTCATTTTGTCACAGATGTATCCTTTGTTTCGTGAGTTGTCAGTAAACACGCAAGGTATAACTTGATCACAGGCGGCCGCTAAAATCGATGTCACTTCCGATTTTGCGATTTTACTTGTATGACCAAAAGTACGATAGAAAAATTGAACTCTGATGGAACGTAACAAAAATCTCCCGAAATGTTTTTCGCTGATGGCAAATTGTTTTATTCTCGATCGACAATTCCTAAAAGTTCCTTCTGCTCTCCTTAAAAACTACATATTAATATTTATTTACTTTTTCGTCAATATTTGTTTTGCATAAAGCAGGCTAGCAAAATCTGTACCTTGCTTTGTTCGCATTTTTGAGCGTTAAAATAGAATTTTTGGGCGTATGTTCCTGACAGCAAAAGTCGCATATTTTAACGTCCCCCATCCAGATACTAACCCCGCTGGAAAGGGAAAAAAAAAAACTTTAGTATCATTGGTCTTGGAAAGGTGTCAGAAGCTCAGAGTACACGCTTAAGCGTGTGGTGAAAAAGAAGTTGTAAATGATCAACATATCGGCTTTGAAGCCAAATGTTTCTCGATTTCCTGTTATTTTCTTCAATCGTTCTGGGCTTAGTATTTTACTGAACCACATGTCTTCTTAGAGGGTATATAGCAAAGATGTCTACCATGGCACCGTAATGATTTACGATACCAAACAATGTCGTGTACTATTAGAGCTACATATTGTGCAAGGACTTGAATCTCCTGGAAAAAAACAAAACGCCGCTCAGTTGACAGTTATGGAAAAAAACACTGTCAAGTTACTGCACTACCACACGCAATGCGTTCTTACTTTAAAAAATATCCCGTATCTCCTCAATTCTACCCCCCCCCCCCCCACCTCCAGACTAAAAATCCCGTATCCCCACAATTTTTTTACCTAATTATCCCGTATCCTGATCGCTTCTCGGTCTTTTGGATATGATTACTTTCTTGGCCAAGGACTACGGTCAAGTACTATTGTACAACGTAGGGTACTTTTTCAGTGCCGTAAGAGGCAGGCACAGAACAGTTTCGGCTGAGTGTTTGTCTGTTCTCTCGAAAACGATGACAAGGGTTTTTTGGGTTTCTTGTTCAGCTCGAGTGTAGAATCAGGACGAACTGTTGTAGTTTCTGATAACTATTTACTACTTGTAGCTTTTGTTGAATTTTGAATAGATGATAGAGAGAGTTTTGGCGATCTCAATCCGTACTGGACTACTGGATTTAAGGATTTTTCTTAACGAGATTTCAAGTTATTGTGGAACGTTTGGTACCAAGTTACTGAAATCAAGATTATGGAATTGTAAAATTAGAACTTTGGACTGGACTATACAACACGCAATTACGGAATTTTTGAGCATTGAGAGAAATAGAGCACAGATGTTGTCTTCTTGTCTTCGCCACGGCAAATTTATACAGTTTGCAAGGAACTAAACCAGGATTACAGAACCAGACGTCGATTACAGGGCCCGGTTGTTCGAAAGCCAATTACCTTAATCCAGGATTAGCGTAAACTTTTGTTTCATGTTTTCAACTTTTTGGTCACAGTTTCCTTTGCTTATTTTTGTTTTTCGAGATTGACTTCTTCTAATGTAAAGTTTTACTGAATATGAGCCTTGAACAGCATTTGGGAGAAGAGGATAAAACTCGTTTTAAAACCCAGTTTCTGAACAACTGGCCCGGGATGATAAGTTGTTGAACTGTGAATTGTAATAAGTTTTTCGGATGATTTAAGGCTGATCCTGTAATTTTTGGATGAAAGGAGTTAACGAAGCAAGTAAAACTGTAGGATTTGAATTAAGTCTCCTTCCAAAAAATAAATAAATAAAAGATCCCGTATCCTGATAACCTGCTAATAGGGCTTCGTTGTTTGCATTTGCAAATTTAGTAACATTAGTAATGAGTTTTTACAACAAAAAACTTTAAGTTATATTACAGATGTATCTTTCTAGTAATCTTTCGCCATTTTCCGAAGTCTACCTGTACTTGAAGTTCACTGTAACTGGACAATTTGTGTTAACTGTTTGCGCATTCCACGGATACGCCCTTGTAGGCGTCTTGTTTCAAATAAAGTAAGATGAATTACAATTTCGCTACGCATAGTGACTATCCAATTACTTTTTAGGGCTCCCTTCATGATATTTGGGAAAATAAATGCGGCCCGAAGGACCGAAAATTCTTCGGCTACTGAGCAGAATTCGAGCAGAATAACTATACCTTCGACTACACCTTCCCTCCATGGGGATTTACTACTCGTCACCAGGCGCCCCGAGCTCAGTGTCATTTTTGAGTTCTTTGTTTGAATCCACATTACATTAGGAGAAGTCAATCTTGAATAAAAAACATAAGCAAAAGAAGCTTTCACCAAAGAGTTGAAAACATGAAACAAAATGTTTATCATGAAACATGAAACATGAAACATGAAACATGAAACAATGTTTATCACCGCTGTTTGTGTTATTTTCCTAATGAAGCTACGATGGCCTAAGAACAAGAGTTTATATGAAACAAAAGTTTATGCTAATCCTGGATTAAGTTAATCGACTTGCTTGGCCCTGGACTTAATGTTATATTGTAGACTTAAGCCTTGTTTATATGGTCTCGAGTACCCGTGACAACCCCTTCCCTAGCCTGCGAGCAGGCTCTCTCTCTGCGGTGGCTACCCCCAACTCTAGTTCCTCGGATAGCCTGCTCGCAGGCTACCCCTTCCTGGGACAGCTTTACTTGGATAAGTTCTGCCGGCAGAATTTCGAGAAGAATAGGCTACTGAGCAGAATTCGAGCAGAATAAGGCTGTCCGAGTAGAATTTCGAGCAGAATGAGCGATTTTTACGAGCACTGCCGGCAGGCAGAATAAACCGTTTTACGAGAAGAATTTATCCAAGCCTAATCAGGATATCATTATGCAGCTTTTATATCATTGCATATAGTAAATTTAATTTTATTGGTATATATCGTTAACTTAGACTGATTTTTGATGAGACATTTTCTTCGTTTTCAGTGTCTCCAGTTAGCTTGTCTTAGCTAAATACATTGACACTTGAATAAAGTTTATTGATAATAACTGATGTGCATGTTTATGTTGAGACTACGGTGACTGGCTGTTGGGGGTTGATAACAGATCCAGGGATGATTAGTTTGTGTTTTTCTATCAGTTGAGGCGTATAGAGGAGGGCGCAAAATCCTACTTTGTATAGATTAAACCTCGTGGCTTTTATGCGAACATTCATGTTTCAAACATTAAAAAATGGAAAAATTGACACCTTTCCACTTGGACAAAAGTTAGCAGTCTCCGCACGACATGGGCTAATTACGGAAGTTCTTATTCACTTCCGGTTTAACAAAGCGACCAATCAGTTCCGACGGCTTGAAGTTGACGAGTTTCGAAACAATCCGTTTATATCCGAGAATGAAAATTTAGTTTCATAGCTAGACTGAAACCATCTGCAACGACGACCCAAATAATGGTTGAAAGAAAACGCCCTAACGACGGCCATGATTTGGAACAGCCTTTTGATGAAGAGTTTTGGTTAAAGGTAAGTCTGCATTGAGATTTGTGTGATTATGACTTCGGTCTTCATAAGTTTGATTTATCTTCGTACTCGCCCTTTTCCCAGTATTTTCTTATTTGTTTTCTACCTAATTACACTTGATTTACTGCAGAATACCCTGCCGCTTGTTTGCATATGAATGGCGTGTATTGTTATCTGCCTCGTTCTTCAAACCACGCGGCCGGGTATTCTGCAGTTACTCCCTCAGAAAAAAAAAACGATGAAAAGTCCGGCTGGTCTAATTTGCAGGTCGCGGGTTGCAGGTCATTGTTTCACCAATACAGAAAGTATTGGATATGGATGGCCTCATGCCATGACTAGCTGAGAGGTTTACTTTTGCCTGGTCCAAAATGAGCTTAAATTGTATGTAAAAGCATCTTTCCAATCTCGCAAATTTGAATTTGATTACTTGGCACAAAAACGTGGCAAATGAGACATCTACATCTACTAAATGTAAAAACGTTCTCTGGTAAAAAAGATTTAAAAACATAAGCTTTCGGCTATCAGTAATTTAGTAAAATCCAACTAGTGGTCTATTATCAATGCTGCGTTCTGATTGGTTGAGCTACTAGTAGGCTATTTGTAGCCCACTAGTAGCGAAAAGCGCCGGCTTTGAAAACCAAAACAACAATTAAAGTCTAGCTTTAACTAGCGAAAGATGTTTTCTCTCGATATTTTTTTGACCAACTAGTTGGATTTTACTAAAACAATGATTCCTCGCGCCCTCATGGACTCTGAGTCAATAGCCCTCTCGGCCTTCGGCCTCGTGGGCTATTGACTCAGAGCCCATTCGGGCTCGAGGAATAATTGTTAAATAAGCTTTATCAGTCTTTAAAAAAAACTCATTAATAATTCATGAGCCTAATAGTCTATCAAAACACCGATAAAACGTCACGTGTATGAGCTTTATATCCTGATAAAACACTCCTCGTTAGTATTCTATATGAAAATAATACTAATAATGCAGAGCTTGTTTTTAATGTATGCTAATATTCACCTCTCACAATTTAAACCATTGTTTTGAGTCCAGAGGGACACGCTCTTTGTGGAGTTAAAAAAACTTGCAGCACATGTTTTATTGGGTCTAAAAACACTCGGCTACGCCTCATGTTTTTAAACCCCGATAAAACACTGCTGCTCGTTTTAAACATTACGTAACCTTTTGTTTAAGGCTATAGACTGATAGCTGAAAACTTATGCTTTTAAATCTTTTTTTACCAGAGAACGTTTTTACATTTTAGCGTGTCTTATCCTGGTTACAGCTCTATCCCACATCTATGTCTATAATTATATAAATCCACAAAGATTTTCCCATATACATGGATTGGTCAGCTCTCTAGTCACAGCTTAAAAATAATAAATTATGCAATAAATATGATGAACCTGATAAATAAATATTAGAAAGAACAAGGGTCATTCCCGATTGATTAAGGCTCCTGAAACCACATGTTTAACAGCATTTAGTGAAGCAGCTTCAATAACATCATTGCTTAAGTTATTCCATGCCTTTATGATTCTAGATACAAAACTATTCTTGTAAACATTGCTAGAAGCTTGTGGTTGAATAAGCTTATTAGGATGGAACTGCCTTGTAATTCTCTGTTTCTGAGTCACATGGGCTGGTAGAGGGAGGCTGATCATATTATTTATGGCCTTCCACATAACAATTTTTTTATTTACCTTGTATTTATTTGACGCCTCTGAAGGGGCACCCAATCCTGCTCATTTTAAGTAACTTTGTAACAACTCCCCGGGACCTTGAGCAACAAGACTTAACCCATTGTGCTGATTGGCTTGTACCTCATTGGCACTGTATCAGGGATTTATGTGCCCTCTCCTTGACTATTTGTGGGCAATTTCCCAGGTTCCTCCTTCAAAAGGCTAAAATTTGATTTGCTTTGTCGGGACCAGCTAAGATTGGAAGTTAATTCAACACCCAAGTAAGGATGATGTGAGACTAGAGGGATCGAAAGCCCTTGAGCAGTATATAGTTAAATATTGTCAAGGAGTGAGACCTTGATATTCTTAAAACATTATATATTACTTCTGCACTCTTGGAATGTTGACCATTGACCACAACTGAACCATGTGAGCGTTAGCCCTACTGATGGAAATGGGCCCACACAAGGACAGAGAAAAACTCTGACCAGGGTGGGATTGAAATCTAGCACTTCACATTACACTCTATTCAGTTAACTCTGTTAAACATATAAGTGCTACACGGCCAACGTTTGTTAAACGTAACCTTTCCTTGTACTTGTACATGTTCATTGCCATGACTTGAACATCTTCAGTTCCCACCGCCTGCTCCCGTCTGACCTTGTAGCTCAGTTGGTAGAGCGGCAGTGATCTAACCCGATGGTCGTGGGTTCAACTCCCACCCTGGTGAGAGTTTTTCTCTGTCCTTGTGTGGGCCCATTTCCATCAGTAGGGCTAACGCTCACATGGTTCATATGGGATAGAAAATCTAGCACTGCACATTACACTCAATTGACCACAACTGTCTGACCTCTCTGTGTTAACCAGGAATCCAGGCCTTTATATTACCTCTTATACCATAATAATCCAGTTTAGTTATGCCACTGATCTATGTTCTAGGAGGGTTTACTTATTTCTTACATGTTGCCAAATAGGCCATTTCCGAGTTTATGTCTACCTCCTCTTTAAAGCAAGTCTAAGTGCAAAGTTTTTCTTATGAAAATTAGTTTTCATTCATACATAAAGTTGAACTAATTACCATCACAAAAACTTGTCACTAAGTCTCACTTTGAAGAGGGAATGGCCTATTTTGTTAGTGACCTGGAATGGAATCTAAAAATATCGATCTGGACTGATTGATGCTTTGGTACCTGTTATGTGAAAGGGTGTACTGTAATAATTAATTATTATCAAATTTTTGGAACTTATTGGTACTCTACAGCCCAAGACAGTGAGACAATCAAAAGTGTGTATAGTATGTGATATATAACCAAGTACCCTTTTTTTTGGCACAATGACCAAATGCAATTTGTGGTCACCATTCAAATTGCATACATGGAAAAGCAAGACACAATCACTCATTCAAAGGCAGGTTTAAACCTGGTGATGTTTACAGTGTCAATATTAAATATTTGGTAATTTTAATAACCCACTGTTGATATATTAAAGTTCAGTCTTAAAGGAAAGGCATCATCTCGAGGCTCTGGGGAATTAACTACACAAATCCTTAAATTTATTCCCCAGAGCCTCGAGATGATTCCTTTTGTTTAGGACTGAATTTTAATATATGGGGATTGGACAGTGGGCTCTAGAACTCACCAAATTATTTAAACAAAGTCTTCAGGCCCCAGTTGTTCAAAGGTCAGATGACTTTATCTGGTGGATAAGTCACTATGCAACAGTTTCAGTCTCTCCTTGCTTGCCTGTGAATATGTTTTCTCTAAGCACATTTAAGTAACCTCGTGTTTGAAAACCTTTGCCAATGTTTAGCACGAAGTATATTTTACACTCTGGATGTTGACTTCTCCACTTGATACAAGTTATCCGACAATTGAACAACTGAGGCCTGATCTTCATTTTGTTTTCCTTGGTGGATATACATGCATCTACCTACCAATGGGATATCAGCTTATTATTAAAAACTGGATCATTGGATAATGTAATTCGAGAGTTTTGATTGGCTAAGCCATCATATGTTATGAGCCATTATACCATGATCTACAAACACGGCAAGCATATGCGTGATTTTTTAGGCCTTTTTATTTTTATTGTAGTGTAGTTTTCTATATTTTGGGGGCGTTTTTAATAAAACAATTATTCCACTCACGCTTGTTGGGTATGAGATGATGATAGCCAACTCAGTGCTACACGCCTCGTTGGCTATCTATCATCTCATATCCAACGCGTGCTCATGGAATAATTGTTAATTAGTTAATAGAATATTTCAGTACTTCATTATCTTCATGTTTGATAGAAACATCTTCTAGGTAACATATTGCAGATGTTTTGTCTTGACAATAAATTCTTGCACATGTTGTTTATTAAAAAGGTTGAAGAAAAGTTCAATGTGAGAGAAGGAATTTCATGGAACAGAGCTATGGATGAGGTTCGCATTGAGCGATTGATGGCAAAGTATGGCAAAGAGACTCTTTGTGTTATTATAAGAGATTGGCCCAACAGTGTGAAATACAAAGACGAGCCCGAACTGGTTGCTAGTCTAGAATATCTGGTATGCCTTTATCAAAGATTTCTTTAGAAGTAGTAAGCCCAAAATTATGCAAAAATGCTAGCCAAGAAATCAAATTCCTGTCTTTAGGCTGAAGCTGATAAATAAAGCCTCATTTAACAGAGAACATTCTTATAATTTTATTTTTAATATGCATTCAAGGATAGGTAGCTTTGTCCAAAGATTTCAAAAGTATTATAAAGTATTGATAGGTCACTATTTTATTACTGTAATCGCTAAATCAGGGATCCACATTTGCAGCCATAACCTGTCCGGAGTTTTAAGAAATGTCTTTTCACGAATGTCATCATGCGCATCAAGTGCTATAGCATGGCCAGACTGTACTTCCAGGAAATAAGGAATAAACACAGCAGTACAAAACACAGGTCACAGATCATTATTTTACCAATACAGGAAATATTCAAAAAGCTAACCTTAGACCTAAAAACTTTTCTTTAGGCCTAATTAGGCCTAAGGTTAGCTTTTATGATTGTTTAGGATACTTTCTGTATTGGTAAAACAACGACCTGTGACCTGTGTTTTGTACCTGCCGGGAATAAACATGCAGCTCAAGTTTGGACGCCATCTTTGACCACGCGGTATTTTCCATGAAACGATTGCAGGCTCAATTTTCATGTATCTCAGCGCTGACATGGTTGTTAACAAGGCTTCTTCCGCATTTTTGCCCAGGCAATCCAAAATTTGTCCTCTTGCCCGGCGGACGACTTTGATAAAAAATGAACATGGATCCCTGCTAAATGTTTAGAACAATAGCACTGTAATAGAACAAATGAAAAAAGCAACTATTTTTGTATATTTGTGTAGTTAATTATATTCTTCAGCTGTTAAAGAAAACAAAGTTAATAATGGAGATTTGCTTGCGCATACTTTCAATTGAAAACTCGTTGTCCACTGAAAGTCACTTCAAATGATCAATGCTCCAAGAAGGATTCGACTGGTATTTTTTACAGGTCAAAGGTCATTGTTTTACCAATACAGAAAGTATCCTAGACATTCACGAAAGCTAACCTTAGGTTACCTTTTATGCATATTTAGGATACTTTCTGTATTAGTAAAACAATGACCTGTGGCTTGTGACCTGTGACCTGTAAAAAATACCAGCCGGAAGGATTCATTGCGTTGCCATGAAGTGAATGGCCTTTTTTGTTATAGATAAGCCGCTTCACCGAAATCGTCTTGGGAAGAGACCTTGATGACGAATATGGGTACTATTGTGACGAGGAAGACCCTGCTTGCCCAACACTACTCCATCTTGCTGCAGAGCGGAATTTTGTACATGTGGCACAATTGCTGGTTGAAAAGTACCCTGCACTTGTATATATACAGACTGAACGATATGGAGATGAGAGGGGTATTTACCGGTTGAAAAAGCGCTAATGTTGTACAAAGATGAAACAGCAGCTTATCTAATATCACAGATGGAAATAGCCACGTAGGCAACTGAGCTTCATCTCATTTAAGCTTAACAAGTAGTTCATGCATATTTCACTACCCACCCGTAAAAAGCGAACTCAAATTTTATAATGAATCTTTTAGAGCTACCGTCAGTGAAACCTCTACCATAGGACCGTTTATAAGAGGGAATATGAGCCGCGGCTTACATAAGACGCGAACTGGGCCATTTATACGAGGGCGGTATTCTTGACGCGCGTCATGCTCGTATAAATTTTGCGGCCAACTGGTCCAATGATGACGTAGCTTATTTTGATGCCTCGTTTTGGGGTAATTAATAGTGACGCGAGATTTGCAACATTGAAAGCATTTAAAATGGCTCGAGTAAGCAAACAGGCGAAGTGCTTGGCTTTGCTTAAGAAAAAGCACCGCATTTTTCAGTGTCTCTTTCAATTCAAAGTAACATTTCAGTCGAAGTTGGTTTTACCTTCGAAAACGATCAATTTATCAAAGAAAATTGCGAAAGTTGAGAGAAAACCTGGACGCAAAGTTCTTTGACGATCAATTGGTTTCAAACGATGTTCCGGCGTCACAGCAACACACATACCATCGTTTTTCTCCATTTTTCCTTCTCTGAGTGCGCCTGCGATGTTTCGGCACAGTCCGCGAAGCACAAAAACGGAAGCGGGGA
>NC_090893.1:13439708-13442208 GCF_036669925.1 Montipora capricornis
AGCAGGATTCCCACCCAAGGAGAGTGGTCCAGTGCAACAGGAAGATGATGCACACCTCATACAAAAGATAAACAAAGGAATCAGGACTTGTGTAATGAAATTCGAAAACAGGAAACGGTTGCAACGGGAAGCTGGCACACAGCTCGTTAACACCCTTAAACAAGAGATCAAGAACTACTACGTGAGGAAACAGTGAAGCGGCAAAAAAAGTCTCACGAGCGCGACTCTTACAAAACTGCCCTCCAAGTACTCACAAAGGAAATAGACACGACCAAATCAAGTAGTCCGAGCTCAAACCATGGTCGACTCGACGTAAATTCTTTCAAAACAGTGAAACGCTGTAGGCTAAACAGCAGAGCCCCGAAGGCCAACAAGCAAAACGTCGAAGACCAAACAGAAAAACTTCCAATATCAAACACGAATGGTCAAACAGTCCAAAAGAAATCAGTTAATTCCACAAATCGTTTTGCACCGCTCAGTCACGAGGATGAGGTTCAACCGGATCTCAATTCTGATGAGACAAAAAACAAATTTATGACTGTGTTGGTTGGTGACTCAATGATCAAACAAATGCAGGGATTGTAGTTGGGAAAGAAAGTGGGTCACCGTGTAGTTGTCAAATCCTTTTCTGGCGCTACTACTAGTGACTTGAGGCACTACCTAAAACCCACACTCGAAAGAAATCCTCAGAAGATCCTTCTTCACGAAGGAACGAATGACCTTCGAGACCAGAATCCAAACGTGGTTGCCGAGAACATTGTGGATCTAGCACGGCCAACTAAAGGCGAGTCAAATGCTAAATGTCGTAGCTAGTAACAATGACTCAGTGAAATCTGTGAACAAGAAGCTGAAGAAATTTTGCAACCAGAACAACTGGACACTCGTCCAACACCAGAGCATTAAGACATATGGCCTAAATGAGAGTGGTCTTCACTTAAATGACAGAGGTAACCACGTTTTATTCAACAATTTTGTAAATAGACCATTTTACAGTTGTGTGCTTAGTTTCCTGGCCTTTGAATGAAAGTGATGCTGGAGTTGACTTTGCTTTGATAGAAACCTCACTGCTTTTCTTATGTAAATTCCTACTAATTAGCATGAGAACAACATCATTAACATAAGAAAAGCAGTGAGGTTTCTATCAAAGCAAGGTCAACTCCAGACTCACTTTCATTCAAAGGCCAGGTAACTGAGCACACAACTGTAAAATGGTCTATTGCCTAGATGCTTGGTCTGCATGATTATTGAGCAGTTCTGCTGGCAGTCATTCAAATGGTCTTATTCAACTCAGCCGAGAAACTATACCACCTATTAGCTATGTTTCTCACAGTAATCAAAGTTCTGACTCTCCCACTCTTGGCCTTCCTAATGTTAGGGGTTTCAAGATAGCCGCCCTAAATATACCAGTCTACCAAGGCACATTGAGGAATTAAGGGTATATTTGGCAACCAAATCTATCGATATTTGAGCACTAAATGAAACACGACTAGATGATTCGGTATCTAGCAAAGAAATGCGTATACAAGGCTATTCTTTTGAAAGGTGCGATCGCAACAGAAATGGTGGGGCTGCACTTTACGTTAGAAATACAATAAACTATGAGCGCATGCCAAATCACAACAGCGAACAAAATCTTGAATGGATAGCAGTTAAGGGAATGAAACCGAAGACTAAGCTCTTCATTGTAGGAACTTGGTATCGGCCTCCTGGGTCTGGCATTGAAACCTTGAACCCTTTTGAAACCCTTGTGGAAAGACTTGAAGTCTATGATTTGGAAACTAACATTTTGGGGATTTAAATTATGAGCTCTCGGCAAATCCTCCAACCACCAAACCAGCAGGTTTGACTTGTGCAATCTATATCAATATTCACAGTTAATTCAAGCCCCAACATGTGTTACTGACAGCTTTAGTACACTAATTGCTCTATTCTTAACTAAGAATCCCAGGAAATATTCCCACCACGGAGTGTCCCATATTGGCATAAGTGACCACTCTCTTACATTTGCAGTTAGAAATTTCTGTACCCCTACGGGCACTCCCACAATTATCACTTGCAGGTAATTTAGAAATTATAACTTGTCTGCATTTAGGAGGGCCTTGGCTCTTGCTCCATGGCACTCCATAGAGAATATAACTGACCCTAATGCATATGAAGCTTGGATTGTTTGAAAGAATATGTTCCTATATATTTGTGAGTTCCATGCGCCTTATCAGCAGAAAAAGGTCAAAGCTCAAAGTCTCCCTGGCTTACCCCGGACCTAAAGAAGTTAATGTTTAGTGAACGTGACCAAATGAAAAAAAACTCGCATCAAGGGTCAAGACAAATGAAAACTGGGAGGGTTTTAAAGCTATGTGAAACAAATTCAATACAGCGATCGTGGCAGCATGAAGAACACGTGGAAGGGGATAAATAACATTCTTGGCAGAACACCTCAGCCCACTAAAATTCGTAGCCTAATAATTGGCGATCCGCTAATGAAATCAGTGATGCACTAAAT
>NC_090893.1:13447208-13457208 GCF_036669925.1 Montipora capricornis
TAAACAAAGGGACAAAAAACGGTCATACCATGCACTCCAAGTAGTATCGTTTTTAGTGTTAAGTACTGATTTGCACTATTTAAGCCTCAGATCGCGTTCGAGAATGGTTATTTATTAATGAACGTCGAGGATGACATTTTCTATACACAGCATCGTCACCTCGCCAACCTAACATGATGTTATGTCGTGGTCACAAAGTGTACCACCTGACTGTAGCGTATCCATTCTAGTCACAACTATTCTTTTTGTTTCCTTGCAAATTGGCCCTTTTGCTCTCGATTTCAAACGTACAATTCAAAAAAATATTTAGACTAACCCCAGCTAAGGAAAATGCATGCTGGTTGAAAAGCCGGCGAATAGAAGACATATCGCGCCTTCTGGGGTTGGCGATGCCAACCCTGGAGGTAGGGTACGGGAGGGGGGTTGCCCTCTTCTGTTGGGGGAGAGGGGTTCGGAGGATTGCCCCTTCTGTTGGGGGGCGGCTCGAGGGATCTCCCCCGGGAAATTTTGAAATTTTGAAATTGATTTGGTGCCCTCTGGTTGAATCTGAGGCCCCTGATACAAAAAGCAACAACACCAAAGACCATCTAAATTTATGCCTGTATTATTGTAAATAATTTATTATCACATAATATTTTGATTACATTATCTCTAGTTTACGACACTGACAATATTTTTTCAGTACAAACAGGATATAGTATAATGTTTATTTGCTTTGTTGCCGGTTTGATAGAAACACTTTGTTAACTCATTGCTTTATACGTAATTTCTGATTGTTTTGATTGAATGTAATTTACTCATCATCAGAAAAGGAGAATATGTCTCTGAGGCTCACTATCTTCTTCATGCAAAATTCTAAAAATGAACATAACTGTTTAGGGACTGTACAAGAGTTTACGAGTAAAGTCTTTGTAAACACTTCATTATTGAATTATTTACCCGTTGTCAACATCTCAGTTTGTTTCCAGTGGATATTGTAGACCATTGTACTTAATTGTCTGCCATTCTGATCTCAATTCGTTATGGTCAAGCTAGAAAAAACAAACAAATCAATCACTTATGTTACAAACATACAGTCTTAGTTCAGAAAAAGCAAATTAAAACAATTTGGTTGTCAAAAATAAAACATCATCATACTCACATTAAAATGTTCTGCCAACTGCTTTATGTTTTCATTTCCATAACCGTGAAAAGATGAATCCTCGCAATTGGGTAGGTCAACTAGTTGGAACATTGAAAAGGTAGCAACAACTGGTACTTTGGAAAACCTGTTTTCCAGGTTTTCTATTAAAGCACTGATGTACTTCCCCAGGAAAGTCTGGGCCCATACATATGTCGATTCATCAATGGCATCATCGTTTGCTATCGGGGATAATGTTCCTGTAATGTGAATACAACATACAATTTCATCAAAAACTGATCTAGAAAAGGAACAAACAGTAATTTGAACTTTTTAAAATTGTAAATCTATACCTTCAATAGTTAGATCTGATCTCAGCGTCTGTAGCATTTGTCCTGCTTTCAGGTACTTAAGGGTATCCTTGGTGAACTGAAAGGCAGGTTCAATATGTCCAAAATTCACTTTTCATTTTGAAAAGCCAATGATAGGGGGGCCAGTTGAGCGAGGACACTGTGCAAGACATATAACGTAGTTATGAACTTCCCGTTTCGGATGTTTTTGAGAAGACCATACCCCATGGAATCAGACTCTGGCAGACCACTTAGCGTTAACAGCACAGCTGGTAGATCTTCATAGAAAGCGGAGACAGAGTTGTTGAATGAGAGCAACCTTGTCTTACAGGCTTTCTTGAGCCTTTTGAAGACCTTTTTCTTTGCCTTTCTATTTAGGCCCAACTTGTGGAGCTGCATCTGTGTCTTCATATATGCCTTGGTGCGTTTCAAAGAGTTTTCCTTACTTTGCCACAGTTGGCGAATGATGGTAGCCACGTGATCCACATGCTTCAACTCTTGATCAGCATCAACACAAGCAAGAGCAAGCTTATTTGTGGGCAGTCTTGTCTAAGCTTTGCTGCTAGCCCCTCCCTGTTGCCCAGCATCACATTTGCCCCATCAGTGCACAGCCCCGTCAGTTTTTTTCAGCCCAGTGGGTTGAAACTGTTTGATAACTATGTCATAAAGTTCTTGGCTGTTGGCCGAATCACTATTTGTAAGGCATCCTCAGCAACAGAAACCTCACTTCCACACTCTGAAGACCACAATTATAGAATTGGACAAAACCAATAAATTGCTCAACAACACTCATATCCATGGCATCATTACAAAGAAGACCAAGTGCTGTGCTGGCAGCAATGGTGCGTTTACGTAGCTCATCCCCTATAGCCTGATAGATTTCGATTGTTGACCGCTGTGACCTGTGCACGAAGAACCGTGTTATTTCCTGGACGCTCTAAAAGGGTCAACAGCGAGGAGAACTTCTTGTTTGCCACCTCTTCTTTTGGGAGCCAGTATGCTGACAAAAATGCATTGTATAAAATGGTGTCTTGCGCTGTGTCTTTTTGGACAGCTAATTTATGGAATTGAAGTGATCACTGGGTGTGCTCAACTTGTATAGAAGATTTGTGACCAGAGCTGGAAATGTCGTCTCCAAGAGTACCTACCCGAATACGGACAGGTGCTTTTTGATATTGTTAATTGTTCAAGTCGAGCTTCGGAATCCCTCTGCATGTGCTTCATGCACAGGCGTTCCCATGCCTTTAATGTAAATAAGCCACCATAAACTAGCGTTAAAATCAAATGCACAGTTCTTGTTTTTTGACGTCCCATCACGTTTTGGTTTCAGGGATAACCATTCATGTTTAAATTTAGTACCAGGCAGGTGACAATGAGACGTTTCCTGACACAAGTCATGATGATGCATCTTTGAAATATCAACGTCAGAAAATATCTTGCCGACAATATGCTTAACATCACGACTACAGCCAACTGGAGATGTTTCCGTGGTGAGATGCGGCGAGGAATATTGCATGACGTAGCAGTTAAAGGATTATAAAGCTGTGGAGCAGGGGTCACGTTTGAGGCGGAAATTGTCGTTTCAGATACGGGTATCGAGACAGGCGGTGTAGCAGGAGATTCCCTACGTACATCACAAACTGGAACTGCAGGGTCACTGGTATCAAAGTCATCATCTACAGAAGAAGAGTATCTTTAAAATGTGGGTGTTATATTTAGTCCGGCTTAGTAGTCACAGCAATGAAACAGCAAAATCAAAGCAACAAAAAGAAAAAAATTATCAAGAATTCCACGGCTTTCATTTGGTTATAATTTACTGACCCCTTGTCTATAATTAATTATTTTACCTATTTCTTACTCTGCCACAAACAGTTAACTCAAAATTTACATTTTTCTGGCAACATTACATGTTACTAAGACATGAACTTAGCGCTAACATAAAATTGCATTTCTAATTTCACTGTAATTACCTCGGTGTCTTCGAGCGAAAAATGCCATAATATCGCTTTGGTCGTGTTTCCTTTTCCGCAGATTTTCATTTGCTGAAGCCATGATGAATCGATGAATTTATTTTGTAGGGAAAAAAGGACTCTTTTATACAAAATAATTAAGAATAAGAAACAGTATCGCGCAATCTTCGTCCTCCCACGTATACCGGAACCTGGTTACGACATCTCGTTCCCAATCTTTAGCAACGCCTCGAAAGCGGGGCTACCAAGCCTCGCGAAAAAAAAATTATGGCGAAGGGAGAAACAGAAACAGAAAACGGTAAACAAGCCCTCGAAACAATATTTAATTTGAATAGTTTTGCCTCTCATAGAGCTACCAAAACTTGAGGTAGTCGGAAATTATTCAAATCTCTTCAGTTCGAGAATATGCTCGATATCAAATGATAGCAAGTGATTCACCTCAGAATCGTTCGTTTCCCATTTCATACGGAACGATCGCCGGCCAAAATCCACCCTCAGATTCAGCCGGGGAATTTTTCCAGCATCCGGCGCTTAACGACAAACCTGCCAAAAGAACCAATTTGCAATCAACCAAAAAAATACAGCACTACAATGGCAGCCATTTTGGAATAATAATAATAATAATAATAATAATAATAATAATAATAATAATAATAATAATAATAATAATAATAATAATTCCTGGGTAAAGCAATACAATTTGTTAGATAAGAATGTGAAATGGTACCAGGAAAAATGGTCAACGGGACATGTTTTGGGGAATTCTCAAGCAAAGCTGGTGTGAGACTATGAGTTTAATTTGAGAAAGACGACAACATCTAGAAGACCAGATTTCATACTTTAAAAAAAGAAAAAGAAGAATATCTGGCTATGTGATATGGCGTGCCCACGAGAAAATAACATCGAAAAGAAGAGAATTAAAAGAAAAACAAAAAACAAATTACAAAAAGCTTGTATTTGAACTTAGAGGACGAAGACCAGGTTTCAAAGTCAGACTTGTGCCTCTTGTGATCAGTGCACTCGGTGGAGGTATAAAAGGGACAATAGGTGCGGTTACACTCGCCGTGGTAAATGCCATTTCCCATGGTAAATTATCCCACGGTGCCTCACACTTGGGTTTTAGTATACCGTGTTAACTAGGGGTCACACGTTACGAAGATTACCGAGGTAAAACGAAATCTCACGCAATTCATTGGCGGGAAATTTAATCACAACTCCATCAGCATAGCGATTGGCTCTTGTACCTCGGGCATCAAAACACCCTTCCAACTTCCCACGTTAAATGTCATGGGCGCTTCCACTGATCTTTTTGACGTATCCATGGATATTTAACACGGGAAATTTACCTCGGGAAGCATCGGTCACACTACTAAATACAGTTTCCCGTGGTAAAAAGGCAATTTACCACGGTAAAAGTGCCCCGTGTAACCGCACCTAATAAAGGAAATGGAAAATATTTTTTAAACAAACAATTTGTGCAATAATTCGAAAAGTATTATCAAGACTCTTCCAGAGTGACATTGAGTAAAATTCATGTTAAAAGCGAAGGTGTGAAAGGGGCCAACAAAATTCTTGGTGGTTTCTCAATTAGGCTATATTGTTTGAATTCGAAATATAGCTATAATCTTTTCATAATAAATAGTAACGTTCAATAGCTAAGGACGCAGGTATGCCTGTGAGATGGGAGGTATGCCTATGAGATGGGAGTGCAATTAGACCTTAAACATCCTTTATCCAAAGCAGTAAGCTCAGAGACCAAGGAATAGATCCCAAATGAAAGGGATAGTAAGGTAATAGAAAGGGGAAGTTTGTCGAGATGAGATGGTCTGGAGGGTGTCGAGGACTGTTTTAGCTGGCTACGTAAATGGCGGTTAGTATTATTGCAGGGATGTACGAACTATACTATCAGCTACTGCCTACCAAGCTCTACCACCAGAACAAGACAGGGACGGAGACTCCAAGTAACGGTAGGTGCCGGCTATGTGGTAAATGCCCAGAAAGCGTCGCACACATAACTTCTGGATGTAGCGCCCTAGCGCCAACTAGCTCTTAAAATCCTATTTTTTGAGTTGCTCAATGACGTGGACCTAATAGAGCACGCCCCACCATGTTACTCACCCACAACTCCCAAGCCTGAATACCACAATGACGAAGCTAGTGCGTACAGGGATGTTCCATTATTTGCAGAAAACACTGAAGTAAGAGCTAAGCGAATCGACGCGAGGATGGTGAACAAGCGGACAAAGGAAGTCCAAGTAATTGAGACGAGTTGCCCCTGGATAGAGAACGTCAAACAGAAACACCAAGAAAAGACCACCAAGTGTGCACCACTAAGATGGAAGATCAAACAGCATTACTTCCAGATTACACCATCAATCAGTATAACATTATCATAGATGTTCTTGGAGGATATTCATCAGAAACTAAAGAAAACGTCAGAAGTCTCCTTGGCTCAAACAGAGCTAATAAGGTCCTCTATAATATGCAAAGAGCTGTATTAACATCTACTCTGAACATTGAAAGAACATTCAAATTCGTAGTTGCCACTTAATTTGTTATAAAACCTATGACTATGATCTATGAGCTTTTGAAACTTTTTTCATCTTAAGATTTTATTTATTATTGGGTTCTATTTAAACGGTCACAGCTGAAGACTGCCCGTCTAGATATCATTTTTACAGGTATCCTGTTGCACATATACTGCCATATAATAATAATAATAATAATAATAATAATAATAATAATAATAATAATAATAATAATAATAATAATAATTGTCATCATCATCATCATCATTATCATCATAATTATAATAGTAATAACAATGTAAGAATACAGCTTACAGCATCCATAGCTGGGTAAGCTGTATTCTAACAATGACCCAGCTATGGATGCTGTAAGACGGTTCGAAGAATGCTCTTCAAGAGATGGACACCAGTCTTTATTAAAGGACGGAAACAAATATGCAGATGAACTAGGGCTAACACTGCAGCTGACCTATCCTAATCCTTCCTGATCTGGAATGGATGGCAACGAGATCCCCACTAGACAGATCAGTAGGACGATTAAGGAATATAGTCAACAACAGCAAGTTCAATTTCACGTTTCTAGTTCAAGTTTATTTTCAAAAATTACCGTTAAATTTTACAATGAACACTACGCGGATATAGCAATGCTAATCGAGGAGTGCAGGGTAATGGCGTACATGGCACTAAACTTACTAGAAACGATATTAAGACAAAATAAAACCTGACAATACACATTTGGCCATTACACAGTAGACAGACTGAAGAAACGTTGCATAATTATTACAAATAATAAGTGAATGAAAAAAAA
The DNA here is from genome assembly GCF_036669925.1 of Montipora capricornis. Taxonomy (NCBI): domain Eukaryota; kingdom Metazoa; phylum Cnidaria; class Anthozoa; order Scleractinia; family Acroporidae; genus Montipora; species Montipora capricornis. The sequence goes on from NC_090893.1 coordinate 13,453,985, forward strand.
AGAAAAGAAAGAATAGAATAAAACGGAATTATAGAAGACGATAGTAATGAGTATTCAGCTTTGTTACTAATGAGTAGGCATCGACATAAGCATCCTCAACTCCGAGTACTGCAAGCAGAAATTTCCTAACTCGTTTTTTGAATGGCCTTTTTGTAACCACGTGCCAGTCAGGATGAAGAGAGTTCCCTAATCTTGTTCCCAAGTTTGCGAAAGACTTCAACTGTAAGCTTAGTCGCGAATCGCTAACATAATGGTCGCCCATAGTTGATGATGATCGTGTATTATATGTATGAATGTTAGATAAACGATTAAATAGTTTCTGAATGTTCTTCGGTACAGAATTATAAGAGATATCATGCATAAGGGTAGATACTGTTTCAAAGTAAAGCATATCAATTGGCAGAATATTAGAAGAGACAAACCATGGGATAGCATGGGATCTAGTATTACAGAAGAAAATAAGGCGGAGGAATCGTTTTTGAAGAACAGGAATCTTCCTTTAATCAGACTGAGCAGCTTAGCCCCCAAGCAGCTATACCGTAATACATATGTGGAAATACGAGTGTTCGATAAATTTGAAGAAGGTTGTTTAATTTTACATGGTGCCGCAATCTCGCTATGTAATCAATGTGTGTTTCCAAGTTGCGTGCTTGTCAATTAGGACCCCAAGAAATTTAACATAAACCTTGTTTTCAAAAGCTGGTACAGCGTTCATTTTGTTATCTTGTATTTTCAAGCATACCTGATGATTAAGTTTCTTTTGCATGGGCCTAAAAATAACAAAACTTTATTTCTTTGCATTAGTAGTTAGTTTATTTGCATTCAGCCAGTCGCATAAATTTTTCAATTCATTGTTAACTACGTCTTCTAGAGACTGCAAATTCTTGTTAGCATTATATAGTAAATTTGTCTGTTGGTCTTCACACAGGTCAACTGGAAGCCCGTGATCTGTCATCAGCAAACAAGTAAAGCCTAAAACCTGAGTTTATCAGAACAAGTATAAATGTCATTTCTATAAATTAGGAAGAGCAAAGGACGGTCCTAGAACAGAACCTTGCGGGACTCCAGTGACCGAATTCCTCTTGGAAGATACATGATTAACAATTTGAGTTGTCTGAGTACGGTGAGCCAAGTAAGACGAAAACCAGTTTGTAGACAATACCCCTAATTCCGTAATGATACAACTTGCTTCGTAAATTAGAACGGTCAACTGTGTCAAAGGCCACATGAGAACATTTTCTTATCCAAGTTCGTCTAAATGGAATTCACAACGTCAAGTATTGCATGTTGGGTGGAGGATTTCTCTCGAAAACGATATTGCGCTTCATATACAGTTCATTTTTCTCAATGAACGATTTTAGACAATTATACATAAGTTTCTCAAAAATTTTTGATTAAAAACGGAGAGAAACATCATGGAAAAAGAGAAGTGGCAAGGTTAACTGTTGAATGAGCGCTGGAAGGATGACGGTATTAGTGGGAAATGCTTAGAATGGTTCAAGACTGGAACTCCTGTCCCTTACACGTCATAGCCGGTATGCATGAACTTTACAAACAATTGCTACCGACCAGGATGATTGTACCATAGGAGAGGATCGGTTCCATAGTAGAAGACGATCTGAGGTGTAGAATGTGCATGAAAGATCTCGAATATGTTTCACGCATCTTAGCCCACTGCTCTGCTTTGGCGTAGACGAAGTACTTATGGAGGCACAGCTCAGCACTCAAGATTCTGTTCTTCGAGATGCTTAAAGAATGTGGCCTAGTTGACAGAACACCACCCTGGTACTCCCAAGTCGTCCCCTAGCCCTTATACGAGAACGAGGATTATCAAGCGTATTGGGATATGCCCGTGTACGCGAAAAATACTGAAGTACGTGCTACCAGGATAGATGCCCGCATCATTAACCACAAAGACAAGAAGATCTCAACACTGGAAATGAGCTGCCCATGGACTGAAAATTGCAGCAAGAAAGACGCGGAAAAGACCCGCAAGTATGGCCCTCTCAGATGTGAGTTAAAACATCAATTCAACATCAACTGGACGTTCCTTGGTGGACATTCCATAGAATTGGAACAAAAGATGAGCAAGCAGATAGGAAGGAAAGGAAGTCAAGTGCTCGCAAAAATGATGAAAGCTGTAATTTCGTCGACCTTGAACATTGCGCGTACCTTTAAAACACTTTTGTAGTCATGTAAACCATTGATTAACTTAATCGGAACTATCAAATTAGATTACGATATCATGATTCTCAGGGACTTAACGGAAACCTAAAGACGCTGGACCAAGCAATTGTTACCAATAAGAGTATTTTGTATCGTCGTATCAACTTACCATTATGTGTACACTGACATCTTTTGAGTTTAGTGGATAGAAAGTTTAGAAAAAAGGATTCTTAGCTATCGAAAATATATATATTTTTATAATCTAGATATATCTTATATTGTGGAAATTTGTTATCCGCCAACGTGGCCTCTAGGTTACGTTTTCGCCCTTTTGTGCCATTTTAATGTTTAGCGAATAGATGTTTTAACACTGCTGTCATAATAATGATGATGATGATGATGATGATGATGATGATGATAATGATAATAACAATAATAATAATAATAATAATAATAATAATAATAATGATAATAATAATAATAATAATAATAGTGTGGTTTTGAAAGGGCAGCAAACTGATTGAGAAGTACAAACTGTTGTGGGATTTAAAGATCCAAACAGACCATCACATCGGAAACAACAAGCCTGGTATTTTGCTTCCTATTACGGAGAATGGTTTTATTTTGTATGTATGTTTTTATAGTTGAAAATGAAGTTATTATTAAATAGTAGTAATAGTAATAATGATGATGATGATTTTTATTGTTATTATTGTTATAACAAACTTGTCGAAGTCCGATATATCCTTTGCGTCTTCTCCAAAATGTGCTAAATTGGTCATCTATTCTTACTGTGTTGTAACCTCGAGTACTCTTAGGTAGGGGTTAAAGCCGCGGCTATACGAGCGATTTTTGTTTCGCGCCGATGATGCGATTTTTTTCAGATTTTGTCGCGTCGCGCGCGCCGGGGTGGCTGGCTACACCTGTGACAAACTTTGGCGACAAATTGAAGGCCGCGCGAATCGCATACTTCAAGAGACCTGGGCACTATAAACAGAGATTCCTACTTTAATTTCATAGTCCCGTCGCAAGCGCGGGCAAAAAGTTGCAGGGTGGCT
>NC_090893.1:13474708-13487208 GCF_036669925.1 Montipora capricornis
AATTTGGACCTCCAAAAGTTCATTAACCAATTCTATTGTTTCAATATTCAGTCCTAAATAGTGAAGAAAATCAGCAGTTTCTTTGACCAGAAATGTTTGCATTTCAAAGAATGGAACTTATTAAGTATATTCTGAGACCTTTAAATGAAAAGGATCTTTTTAAAGTGGAGAAAAATACCTCTGAATATTTTAACAATAGAATTCGGTGAATGAGCCAACCAACAGCGGTTTGGTCAAACTCGGAAAAACGTGACTTTGGATCTCCAAAAGTTCATTAACCAGTTTCTATTGTTTTAATATGAAAAGGAAGATTTTCTTTGCTCAAAAACAATTACCTTTCTAAGAATGGAGCTTATTAAGTTTATTCTAAAAGTTTGAAATGAAGGCTATTTTCAAAGTGGAAAAACAGACTTTTGAATATTTGAACAATAGAATTCGGTTAATGAGCCAACCAACAGCAGTTTGGTATATAATTATATGGCTTATTGAGCAAGCGTGAGATCAAGATGGCTGGATATTGACCAAGTTCTTTTTTGTGTGTTTATGGACCGGGACAAAGTTTAGGTCCATAAACACACAAAAAAGAACGAGGCCAATATCCAGCCATCTTGACCGAACAAGCTTGGTCAATAAGAGATTTATTGTATTGGATAAAACAGCAAAACAATTAATGATCTTCGATCTTGCGGGACAAAGCGAGAAATCCCGAGAGGGCAGTATAGCTCCATCTTGCCCGCTCGGGTAACAAATCAGAGCGTGCGATTTGGTTCATCTTGCCCGCTCACGGAGGTAGTCATATAATAAAACGGCGAAAAACGTCAGTTTGGACCTCCCAAATTTCATTACCCATTTTTATTGCTTCAATATTCAGGCTTTAATGTTTAATAAAAATAGGATCTTCTTTGACCAAAACAAACATTTCTAAAAGGTCTTTTAATACACTATAGTGAATTTTTTATATTTAAAAATGAAACCGTTTTTCTGATATCTTTGGATATGTCGAAAAACTCTTCACTAAGTCAACTAAGCCTGCGTATATGTGCGTCAGACTAAGGGGTTTTTTATTTTAAGTTCTCTTTTCAATGAAGTGAAAAAAATAACCAACGCAAACAATCACCCTTTTCATTTCTTTCTTGACGTCATCTCACGCTCTTTACGAGAGCGTTGTCATCAAGGTTTTGCCTCGTTATCAAGACGGGTTAATTTTGATACAAATGTAGTTTAAAATTAATTGCCGGTCGTCTTTATTTCTTCATCATGGTGATCATTGTGATATGAACAACCGTTTATTTAACAAGAAGTATGAAGTTGAGAGAGCTAATAACAGAGAATTCAAGACCACGTTGAAAACATTTATTGGCCAGTTTCGTATTCTCACGGATCTAGTATGAAATGGAGGCTAATGCTATAATAACTGAAGATTTGCAGAACTGATACTCCGTGTTATTTGTCTTTATTTCTCAAGTTCCGAAGCTCACATGTGTTTGCTACATAACATATACACACACACATTGCTTCTGCGCATGCTCTCATTTACGTCCATTTCATGGTCGATACAACCCAACCGTTAGAATACGAAACTAGCAAATTGCCGGTTTTCACTGTCACACCATCATCAAATTAACCATTCAATACACGAAGTCAAGAATCAAAGAGATTTTTCAGGCGGGAGATATTCGAAGAAATGGTTTACTCAAATTTGTAAGGCTTTGTATTAAGACGCCATGTTTGTGTCCCTCTAATGGACACAAATATGGCGGCCGGAAGCTAACAAAACATAGGTCATCGAGTTTTACTATAAAGAGCCTGTAGTCGTCTTCTGAGGGCCCATAAACACCTGTATGAGTACTTATTCTCATATAAGGACTACTCAGATTGCAAAATCTCAGCGGATAAGTCACTTTTCCAACCTACGTGACAGCATTCTCGGCCGCAATTCGTGTCACGCAAAAGCTTAAAAATTCAACCTTGATTTATCACGAGACGAAAAACCCTATCAAACTGAAAATTTGAGAAAAGGTTAGTCTTCAGCTGTTCTAATAACTAACTAAACTAAAATCTCGAAAGGATTGATAATTCCTTATTTATAATTTTGATGAAGTCACGTGAATTGGCTGAAGCGTGACCACCAAGGTCACAGAATTTGTGAGAAGTCAATCCACATTCGTTTCCATATGATGTGCAACGGTCTGCGCTAGCGGAAGCTGTCTGCGTCGGTCTTATCGCAGACGATCGTAAACACAGGAAGTAAATGTTTCCATTTAAATCTGAAGAGATCGCAGACAAGCGTATCACTAATCCCCTGCGAAGCGAGGAGAAAAAGGAGCGCACTAAGTAAGTCTGATTGGAGGTGTTTCAAGGCGAACAACAGTGTGTCGCCGGTAGGACACAGATCATCGCAAACACACGTTTCTATTAAAAATTGTCTTAGTCGGAAGCGTCGTAATGGTCGGGAAAGTTTAAATAGAGTCAACATTTCCGATCATCCAGACCGTGTGCCGCAGACGCCGGTGACAGATGTTTTTTGATATGTCTGCAATGTGGCGCGGCAGACCTACCAGCGATCGTGTCGCGGACCGATCGCAGACCGTTGCAGATCATATGGAAACCAGGCTTTATTGTATCGTTTGTGAAGTGGAAATATATTAGGGTTTTTATTTAAATTCACGTATTTTCTGTTGTCAACTAAAAAAAAATGAAAATATGAAGGTGTCAATGGGCGAAGGACATAACATTTTATTCAACGATACATTTTTTACAGCTGGGATTAACAGAATGTCGCTACGACCACAGTTTCTCAGAATTTTCGCAAACCCTGGTTAAAAAATATTGTTAATTGCGAAGTTACTTGATACCTACACGCTTGACTCCTTTCACATTACTAAATTCATGTTTCCTTCCTCCATCCTTCTCTTTCCTCTCTTTGATCTACAAAGTTACCTGGTCAAGAAATTTGGTAATATCTACCGTTTGTCCGTTTGCTAGCAACCTGGTTTTGAAAGAGACGATGAGGAGATTTCTGAAGATTTGATTGATCCACAAAAAGCAGTTTTCAACTGAGTGTTGTAAAACTAGAACTCAAGTGCAACTACCGTATTTCCTCGAATAATAGCCGCCCCTTGATTAATCGCTCCCTCGAATAATCGCCCCCCTTTGACCGAAATATTTACAAAAATCGCCTCCCTCGAATAATCGCCCCCTCCCCCTCCCCTCTGGTCCAGTTAAAGTCATCAGCGATGATTCAGGCTCTGACGCCGAAGATATTGACATTGAACATTGATTGCAGTAATCAACGAAACAAATTTGAAACAGTAAAAAGCCCATGTTCGGTTTATATTTGATGTGATTATTTTTTTGATTTAATGGTATAATAAAACAAAATATTTAAGGCACGGCCTTCTGTGAGAAATATTCGAAATAATCGCCTCCCTCGAATAATCGCACCCTTTTGGTGCGAAAAAAGAAATAATCGCCCCCGGCTATTATTCGAGAAAATACGGTATATGTCTTTCAAATTGCTTCACAATTGACTTTTCCTCGCACTACCCTACATTTGTCTTTTTCAAAACAGTTATTTAAACAAAGTCCGACTCATACTGCAGTTTTTAACAATCACTTTACCTACCAAAATTTCTACAATTGACTTGCTTCAAGTAGTCAAATCCTCTTCTCTTTTGCTCTTGCCATCGTGTTGAAAGTGAAGAGCCTTTGGATTGACCAAAATGAAAATGACTTGAAATGCAGTTAAAGCTATTAAAGGGGCTGTGACACAAAACTTAGCCAAATTCAGCAACTGGGAATAAAATGGATTGCATCTGGGATTTGAAAACTGTTCAGCCTAACCGTTTTTCAAAGTTTACATCTGTTGTTTGTAGCTTAAATTATGAATTCTCGACAGAAATTTTTTGTCACCAAGCTTTGATTTGTGCTGCTTGAAATTAGTTGCATAGCGAGTAGGAGCGAGTAATTGGCAAAACCTTTCAAAGTGAAGTTCGCTGTCGTGCACAGCCCCTTTAAGTACCGAATGATTTCTTGTTAACAGTCGTCCAATTCCGTTACCATTATGCACGGTTATCGATGATTCAATTAATCTTTTTGTTTCGCTGGTATAATATTGATGTTAACAGCAAGAAAATTATTGAAAAGCTGTTCTGAAGTATTCGTGAAGAAATATTGTCCAAGATTATGCCACCAAGCAACATTATTGACAGTCACGTGCTTGAGGAAACGCTTCGGGCAACTCGGTTTCGAGGACTGGGCCTGATATTGTTTACTTCAGCTTGGGGCAACTTTTGTAAAAACACCGCAGAACTCATCGCTGGCTCACATGTCTTGAGTTCCTGATGGAAGTGGAATCTTCTCGACGATTTTCCTATAAAATAACAACAACAAGTAGTAAGCACCTTCCTGTGTTTGAACGGGGTGTTGTGTGTTCTCTTACCAATGCAAGTTGATCGCAGAATGAACTAAGCGAAAAGCGCAATTAATTTTCAAACGAGAGATGAAAACAATTGCTTTGATGTTTCATCTATAACACGCTTGAAAATTGATTTTTAAATTCCCGACTTATAATACTCTCAACAAAGTTACTTGACTCTGCTTGGCCGAATACGATTTATCCCAAATTGAACCCTGTAGAATCCATGTAGAATGCTATTTTTAATAAAGACGACGCGCAAATTCAAAACAAATGGATGAACGTTTTTCATTGCTGAATGAAAAATTAGCAACTTGTTCTCGCACTAATTGCTACTTTAAGTTACTCCTGATTGTTTCAAGTTCTCAAACTGGACTCGCCTAAAGGCTCGCTCAACTTTGAGAACTTTCAAGACATCTTGATACCTTTGCCTACGCAAATTTACAGCCAACCAGAGTCAGTCAAAGACTTGATGATAAATGAATTTTCCCAGTCAACTCACTCTTGTAATTAGCCAAAGTAAATACTGTACTTTGTTTTGTGTTGAATGGTACAATGGAAACCGATATAAGTATTTACTCACGTTATATTGGTCAACTTGTCATCAATGCTCTCTAATGGGTCTACTTCCTTCTCTCTTTTCACTACTTTTCTCATAAGGTTCCTGAAACGAATAGAATAAAAACCTAGTAATTTCAGTAACAAATGTTTTACGATTCAAATAATTAGTGACAGATACTTGGACGAGGATTGATCTCCAAGATGGTTCTTATTGGGGTTGTTGCTGAGCAGTCTATACGTCCTAATGTTGGACCATTGAAAACTATAAGGGGGGGAGGGGGGGCGACAATTTAATAGAATCTACAGCAAACCTCGACCGCCCTCAACCTGCAAATGATATTGTTACGAACCTGATATTTGTCAACTTTTCTTCCATAGTTTCCCACGGATGGCTGTCGTCGCTATACTCCAGCATTTCTAAGACACAAAATCGTCAATAATCAAAGATTGTGCGTGTGTGAGATGAGCGTGTACAATTTTTAATCTTGAAATGTGGGGAAAATTCTAGGTATTTCTCCAAGACGTCTGTCGTTCAAGTCTAATTGTCAGTCTACTATTACCACAAGTCAAAACTGTTCGTTATCGCGCGCAAAATATGTAAATTGCCATACGTTTCGAGGCTGCTGCCTTTTCATCAGTAGATCAAAAGCAACTGTAAATTGTGCGCGTGACATAATGAAAATTTGAATTTCAAGTTATTAGCGCGCGCTGACTGGAAAGAACGCGCACTTTCAGTTGGTTACAAGACCGGGGAGGGTAGGAGTGAGGGGAGGGGATGGGCACAGAAATACGGCAGTGATACTAAAAGACAGAAACCAATAAAAGTTTGATAAATTAGGTAAGCTGTTTTGATTTGGAAGGAATTTTGCGTCAGAGAAGCAAGAGTTCACAACAACATTTACCGGCCATGTAAAATGGCAAAACTACCGGGGAAACACTTGCGCACGCAAAAATATTCTCCAATTAATCCATTCTATTAGAATAGGCACCCGGTCTATAGGAGGAAGGTTCATCACTGACATAACGCAGGGCAGAATATTGCTTTCGCATTCGGGGTTAAAAGTCAATGTTTACCCTTTGCTAATTCCTTTTCACTGATCCAGTCGCCATCTTTATAACTATTCACCCTTAAGTTCTGAAACAAAACAAACCCCCATGTCATATCACAAAGAAAAACACTGACGAATTAACAAGACTTTTCTTTTGGTCCTGGTTACTATGCTTAACAAGGTGGTTCGAATATTCGAGTCTGTGGATGATCTCTTCGCCTCGAGTGTCTAATTATTCAGAATCATTCACATGAAAGCTTCTAAGCACTAAGTACTTTCTTGTGATGTAGTTTATTATGCTGTACAAAGTGGTTCCAGATTTGTTTTGTTCGTGGATATAATCTTAGACTGTGACGACCCCAAGCTATTGAGCTATACTTTCCGGTGGCGCTGCTTATTGTGTTGTTCAAGGTGGTTCTGCATTACGCCAGCCTGTGGATGAAATCTTAAAGTGTTGCCATTCAAATGAAAGCAACTGAGCAGTTGGTACTTGCCCATCTAGCAAATCTACTGTATTCCAAGCGAGTAGCTATCCGCATGGTGTCGATGGCATATTGTAGCTTGGCTGTTCTCTTGGCCTCGCTGTAAGTGTAACTCATCTGGGCGATAAGGATATTCAATAGAATCACAATCACCATCACCATGTAGGACAGAAGAATAAGAATGGCAAGCCACCTGATGAGAAACAAAAGAACTTTTTCTACATTATAGCAGTTTAAAATTCATCCCGGTGTAACCTTAACGTAGGCATAATCAGGAATGAGGAGTCGTTATGGATTGGGACAAGCTGAAACTAGGAGAAATGTTTTTTTTTATGGTTTAATTTCAAACACCACTCTTCCAAAGGGGAGGGCGGGTCACCATTCTGGCTGCAGACTCAAATGTCGTGAAAACACTTCTTATATAACAGTTATTTTGTTGGACACTTCATCTGGACAGTTTTGATAATTATCTTCGATTTTCTATTTTGACTTCAATACGGGTACAATATGGAGATCACTTTTGGACAGTAAATCAGGTAGTCAACTTCAATTCTGCATTCTATATCTTTGATATCAAGCGGTGTGGGGAGGGGTGGGTGGGGGAGGGTGGGTGATTATATGCCTCATGATTATACGGCTGTGACAAAACTAAGCGCCAATACCCGCCAGTGTTTCACGCGAGATTTCTCAGTGTGTTGCACCGTCCATGGCGGACTGACATGACCCCTGATACTAGGGTAACGCCCTTGGTCTTTTTCTCACTTAAACACGTTTTGGGTTCTTTTCGATCGCATAGTCGTTACTTAGCTTCCTAGTAACACCCAGTTCTTCACCTGAATTTGGAATAGTCTTCTTCAACAGGCTGTTGCTCAGCAAGAGCTCGAACCGCTGCCAACATCAACCAGGCGTAATTGCTTAAAACCAACAAAAAACCAAAACGAAATTAGAAAGAATAAGGACAAAAAGTAAAAGCTGAGCGCGCGCTTAATAGGATGGTGTAAAAAAACCACGATACAAGCAAAGAGCCTTTCATTGTACTATACTACACCGAACAAAATTACTTGAGTCTGGTCGGACGAATACACTTTTATCCAAAAGTGCACTCTGTCGAGTGCCAGTAATCACACATGCGCTTAGGAAATAGAACAGCAAAACTGAAACAAAATTGCTTTCAGTATTTTTCTATTAAAAATAACGACGTGGAAAATCGCCCAATTTTGCGGAGAACCTTCAATTTGTCAGTTGTACCTATTAATTCAGAATTGTGCAAAAGCTCGCTTTCCAGTTCAAATTCTGATCTGGCGATTGAATGGATAAAGTTCTGTCTTTCTCGTCCAATCAAAAGCGAAACCGAGACCAATAGGACATTTGCATGATGACGCCATTTGACTACAAATACCAGACTCCTTCAGGTTTTGCTCGTCTCATGCTAATTAGAGATTTGGGAATCGGAATACAATGGGAATACAAAATTTAAATAAGAAAAAAAACCGAATTCTGGTAATTGCTGTCAATGAAGCCATCGTGAAAGTTGCCTATTGTTCCCACGCGTTTATCTGCTATTAGCGTCGAAAACAATTGGCTCGTTTCAAAGTTAACGCATCCTGTGATTGGTCAGAGTGGTTTTATTCGTCGACCAGTAAAGCTCTCTTCATGATAGAGAAACGGTAGCTGTTATAATCCTAGGATACACTTTGTGAACTGAGCAGAGATTATTATGGTTTTGAATTTCCTTGCTTGAGTTGGCATCGCTTAGCATCACCAACAAGAAGGATGTGCGTCAAGACGGCGATGTTCATTTTCAGAAATAATATACACCAGAAACATTTCAAAATGCAAAAATAAAATACACGAAATTACCTGAAGTGTTCCTGTGATCCTGTGGCCTTCAGCGCCATGTACATTGAGCCGCAAAATCCAAGACACACAATGACAAATACAACACAGAAGCGAGACATGTCCCGGTATATGATCTTGGCAAGAGTCTTGGAGTACAAACCAGTGGTTCTACAAGGAAAAATGACTTAGTTTGAATCCAGTTAATTGAAACCAAAGCGCTTGTCTGTTGAAGAGTTCTATAGATTCTATTCTTCCACCCTGCTAGGCCCTGTTTTGTTAATTTTAAAAAGGGAACCTCCACTTCAAGTCACTCTAAAGTATTTTCGATGAGAGTGTTTGTATCCGAAATAAATAAGTTCTAAAATCGCCCATTTTTGTTTTCAAATTTCGCGGGCGCCGCCATCTTGAATAATTGTGATGTGTTACGATTGCCCTATTGTTATTACAAATTTGTTTGTAAACATAATTTCCTTCGGTTTAAACTCATTCTGTAATAAGAGCGGAGGTTCCCTTTAACACTTCACCTCAGCCTAGTTTTTAAGGCAAGTCAGAAACTTAAGCCTTGTTTCAAAGCGAGTCTGCTAGTTCAGCCTCGTTTACAGAGCAAATCCTATTGTTATACTTTTGTTGTGATTATTAGTACTAATGAAACTTCGCACTTACTCACTCTGAAAGTAAAGGGAAAGTGAATTTAAGAAGGCTTTATGTTCTTGTTTTCTTTACATCAGACAAAAGAAGAGGACATTCGTCCAAAATTAGGCTGCCACTAATTCTTAATAGTTCGCGTTTGGAGGGCTGGTCCTTTAAACCAGAGGTCTAGCTAAGCGATCCACACAACTCGTTTACTAAGGACAAGAGATAGATAACAAGACTTTTTAGTAAGAGCGAGATAATACCTTGTTACACAGGAAAACTTGAAGAGTCTGAGAAAATTGAACAAGTATCCGAGTCCAGCAACACTCCACTGAGAATCGACTTTCACAAACCGAAGAGGAATCAAAAGGAATGTCAAGATCAGACCGAGCCAGTCGAAATAGTTATATGGATCCTTGAAATACGTATGCCACTCCCTAAAGAAAAGAAAACTTTAAAACAACCATTTTTATAAACTGTTCTTTTACATGGGAAATTGGAACATTCATATTCGACCTTTGTTTAGATTTCGAGATTCTTTCACGGTTCGTGTTTTTCTTCTCTTTATTTTCTTTCTTTCTTTATTTTTTGCCATTTAGTTTTATAGCGGCAGATGAACCGTCTTGTATAAATTACCACAAAAGAAGTTTAAAACTCACCGTTCTGCTTGGTTGACCTCCTCAAAAAAGTAAAACATAAGAAAAATGATAGAGAGAACTTCACAGAACAAGCGCAGGCCATTGGCTTTGCCACTGTATTGTGTTGGATCGTCTTGGGTTGCGCCATGAATAAGCGCAAAGGACAACACAGTTAGGAAGAGAACGTAGAATGCTGCCTGAACGCTGAAACAACAACAAAAAATGACTTAAACGGAGACAGGATGGAAAAGAAATTTCACTCAAATTGAGGCCAGGACGCGCAAATATTAGTGGGGGAATAGGAACGAGTTAAGAGAATACGATGAGAATTGGGGAAGAAAATCAAGGGTAGCGATAGAAAATGGAGAATAAAGGAGAAATAAGAATTCAAAGGAAAACTGGATGGGGCAGAATATTAAGCAACAAACAAGGAAAGATAAGGGATTATAGGAAGGAATCTAAGGGTAAACATTAAAAGTAGGAAGAAAGTAAAGGATGGAGGAGAAAGGATGGAAAAATAGAAGTAAGGCGTGAGATGTCGACTGATGGGTATTGAATGGGCTATAACCAGGCCAGAGATCAAAAGCAAGTACGAGAAAAGTTTACTGTCCTTACCAAAACCAACGATGTGCAAACTTGTTCCACTTCCTTGAGACAAGCATACGAACCACTGGGTGCTGAATTGCTTCCTAAATAAACGTAAACGAAAAGTAGGCTGTTAATCCCTGTCCTCAAAAGCCTTGGTTTATGCCAGAGACTATAGTTTTATGCTTACTTTTGCTGGCTTCTAAAGGAAAAAGAACTCAAGGAATGATATTTTTCCCGTCTTTATCACGATCAATCATCTGCAACTCATTCGACGAATAATATACTTTCAAAGGTTTAGTGAGAAAAAAGAAGCGGACAATCAAGAGACTATCCTATCACTGGCTTTCATCTTACCAAAACCGAAATAAGATGTTGACAAATACTCTTTCTAAGTATTAATTTAAAGGGAGTATTCACGAAGAAACTAGAAGATAATCATTTTCAAATTTGTGCTTCAACATACCTCCTGTAGTATTTATTGTATTAATTATTGTACCCCTTTTAGGAAAGCTGTTTGGTTGATGTAATTCTCGCAACATTGTGTTCTCTCCATTTAGACGCTCTCGGAAACGGTGTGCTTACGGAGGCTCGAACCAGTTTCAACGCTTCCAAGTGACGCTCTTATTAGAAGGATCGGCACCACAACGTTGTATCATGTATTGGCAATATTGTGGTTCCAAATGAAACACGAATTATTGCTGAACAAGATACAGTCATTATTGCGACGTAATATGTCACCGTGGCAACGGGCAAGCCGCGAAAAACACCCTTTATTTTTTCATGAGTTGCTTAAATCTCAAAATCGAACTCGGTTACCCTCATTTTTTATTTCTGAAAAGTAATCAGAAGGGCATGATGAAACTTTCTACAAAGTTTTAAAAAAATTCTGTCTAGTGGATTCAGAGCCACCTTAATTTTGTGATTTTTTAAGGGAGCTCTGAATCCTCAAGACAGAATTTTTTCAAACTTTGCCGATAGTTCTGTCGTGGCCTTGTAATCACTTTTCAGCTATAAAAAAGAGGGGTCACCGAGTTCGTTTTTGAGATATGAGTAACTAAATTCAAAATATATCGTGTTTCCGCTGGGCTTTCCCGTTGCCAAGATAACTTATTACATCACAATAATAATGATGATCACATCTTGTTTGGAAATAATCGGTGTTTCATATGGTACCATAACATTGCGGTTACGTGATACAGTGTTGTAGCGTTATTCGATCTAAACAGAGAGTCTTCTAAGTAGTGTTGAAACCCTTTCGAGCCTCCTTAACTAATTAATAATATACATGAAAAAATTACTCCATTCTGATTGGCTAAGATAAATGCAGTTTTCAGGTAACATAGTAAAGAAAAGAGGTTATTCATTGCAAAAATTAGTAACAAACCAAGCATTCTGATTGGTGAATGAGAAAACAAAGTCAGAGATAGCCGCGCTTTGAGCAAGTTACATGGAATTACTACGAATTTGGATTGGTTCATTCCGCTGTTTGTACCTGCTGTGATTGGTCGAAGTAATTACTTCGGTGAAAGCTGCTCTATTAGCCACTTTCATATAACCATCAATGCATTTGGTTTTCCCCCACAAATTTTGCATAAACTATTGACAACTATTCCCAAGTGCATTTCAAAACAATAGTTTATGCAAAATTTGTGGGCAAAGCAAATGTATAGTGGGTTATATGAAAGTAGCTAATTGTTCTTCAAACAAGACTAGCATCAAACTATAAATGGCGATCACCTTTGCATTCTTTTGTATTCATGTTAAGAGGACCTACTGCCCTCATTTTGAAACAATTTTTTTTTTGAAATTTGCTCGTCGCAGCGAGGCTAGAAAGGCTTATTAGCATTAAAACGGACGAATATTTTATTTGGCCGCCATTATGGAAGAGGTCAATGTCTGAAAAGTAAAGGCCTGGCCAAACTCTCGCAACATTTCAACGCAACATCTTACAACATTGTTGCATGATCTTGCGACATGTGTTGAACGGGCTGGCCAAACCCACGCAACATTTTCAACATTTTCAACGCAACATGTCGATGTTTATGTGCTCCAATTCCCTGGCGCGCATGCCCTACTGCAACAATTTTGCGTGAACGTGGCCAAACGAGTGCAACATTCAAAATGTTGCACGAAAAATTTGACCATTTTCAAATATGATCCAACATCATCCAACATGGTGGCCAAACGTACGTAACATGTTGTGCCCAACAATGTTGTAAGATGTTGCGAGCGTTTGGCACAGCCCTTAAGAATGTTACACCATGTAATAGTCAGGAGATGTCCAACGTAATCA
>NC_090893.1:13492208-13522208 GCF_036669925.1 Montipora capricornis
CATTGTATTGCCTTTTCTTCCGGCAACGACACTTTCTAAACTCTTCTCTGAACGCTTTCCTGTATCTTGGAATTCTCCACGCGTAGACAAACGGATTTAAGCTGCAGTTCACCAAAAGAAACTTATTTGCTACATAAAGGAAAAAGCGAAAGCTCTCTCTTAATGCGAAGGACGGTTGAGCTACCAACATATTTTGAGCAATATACTGCGGAGCAAAAGTGACATAAAATAAAATCAGAACAATAAGAAATGCGGAAATCATTCTCCTTTCTCTTTCTCTGTGTACAACTGTCATTTGTTCATCACTTCTGCCAGATATGTTTCGTACTTGTTCGTTATGGCTTCGTAGGGCGTAGTACGTTCTCCAGTAAACTGCAGACAGAACTAAAATAGGAAGTGTGACGTGAAGATGGCAATACAAGAGAACAAAGACGTTCTGGGGCAAAACCATTGCTAAACTAGAAAACAGAAACGAATATATCCAGATGACAGCAATGAAAACTTTGATCTTCTTTGGAGTTACTCGCATTTTATAGCGAAGAGGGGATGATACCGCAAATAAACGATCAAACGCCATCACAGATATCGTACACGACGCTACAATATTTGTGACAACAGCAGCGAAGGTTATCACAAGTCGCGATCCCGACAGTTCTTCTCTTGTTCGGCCGAGAAATAAATTGATGTCATAATAAAGACTTCCACACCCTGTCACCAGCCCTGTTAAAAAATCGGACACACTCAAATTGACCACTAACAATGTAGCAGTCATTCTCCACAACTTCCTTCGATGAATCGTGTAAAGCAAAATAACGTTTGAGAACACGGCTGGTGTAGCCAAAAGAAAGCTCAGAATAATCTGCGATACCAGAAAGCCTCGAGGGATAATGTTCGAGGCTGCAGAACTCGAATTTGACATGGCTGTTGTTCAAGGAATAGTCAAAGTCCGTATCAAGCTCAGCTGTAAGCGCATGAATGTAGTCGTTGCCAGCCAATTTCTGTTCAACTCACTGGTATTTGATTCGGTACCAAAACGTGTCAGCCTGCGTGCCACTTTAAAATGCAAATATTGTCAACGGTGATATTAGCTTTCAGATTCTAAGGGCAGTGTACACGTCTGTCTCTTTTAACTGCTTTCTTTGCCAGTAGAGTGAAATAAATTCTTAATGACAATGAATTTGGAAATGACTCATTATTGATGACATCTTCCGGCTGTAACCCTAAACCCAAACGAGTGGACGTACACACGATCTAAAATCATCGTAAAGCTACTGATCACTCCTTACTGTGGCAGCTTAGGAGTGGCGTACCTCTTTCTAAATCTGCAAGTTGCACCCAACGAGCAAATTAAGCCAAAAGCCTTTGAGAGACGTTTCTAGGTTCCTTGTAATGTATAAAGACTGTCTAAAGAGATGTTTTTATCACCTAGAAGAATTTAATCTGTTTGGATATCTTAGCTGAAAATTGAAGTGTCCGAAAACTATAGAGAATGTCCTATGATCTCTTCATTTCAGAAATTTCTATTTGAACACTACCTTCTAAGAACTTCCAACCGAACCATTTGCTCATCCGAAACTACTAGAAAAGTGCCAAAAATTGCAAAAATACCCCTTCCGAAAACGAAAGCCTGAGGGACTACTTTTCCGTGGTTGCCAATCTTTTAGGTGATGTTTTAGTAAAGAAATCTGTAGCTATCTGGCAACGTAAAACAGTTTGACTCTCCCGAACACATATTTCACCGAAGATTATCGTTGGGTGCCCTTAAATCCGTCACGGTTAATCCAGGGACAGGTCGTATTTTTAGCTTAGAGGTCAAGAGAGGACAACAAAATTACAGCCAGGAAGATTTCCCCTAAATAGAGGCAATGCATGGCCCGGACAACAAACTGCAAATAAGCCGCAATATAAACAGAAATTGAAGATAAGTGAAACAAAACCCGCCGACATCACATGAATCCTCAAACAGTGTAATAAGCGTAACGTCACTGTAACGTAACATATCTTTTCCGCTTCATCGTCAGGAAATTAACTCTCACTTTCGTCACTAATGTATCGGTCAACAAAATTTATGTATAATCCGTTTAGATTAAAAGCGGGAAAAAGTCAACGACTTGCGTGAGTTTCACAAAGACATTTTTTTTTTCTTTTGGCATGGGCTACTGCCTGAGGTTTATGCTACAGTTTGCGAATAAAATCTCTTTTCTCAACTGCTTACAAAGGAGTTTAGTAATTTTTGAACAAACAGGCGGAAACACAGAGGACGTTGAAGACTTTCGCGAGACGTCACCCACTGTTATTGATCACGGTCCGGCCAACCAGAGGTTAATTGTCGGTAAAAACAGTTACTTCATTTGTCTCGTGTTTGTCAAATTCGAAAATAAAAAAAAAATTAGACGCCAATGCTTGTAAACAGTGCAGTGCCTTTTTGTTCAAGAAAGGTAAGATACGGCATTTGTTCGTGAATTACTTTGACAATCTCGCAACGTCCATTACGACAATTCTTGCATTTATGCCTTTCGCCTTTGTGAAAAAAAGACCCTCTTTCAAGGACTACTCATTTACTTTAATGCCTTGACTGACAGGTTATTTCCTGATAATGAAGGGTAGAAAGTATTGATTAACCGTAGTAAAAGACGATCGAAAATTAAAAATTATTTTAAAAAGGCGAAATTACAAATGTCACAAAAGAGGATTCTACTGAAAATCGGACCACTCCGGTAATCGAAAAACAATATAATAGAAAAGGCGTAAAGACGGATACAGCAGATACGAGTAATTACAATAAAACTGCCAAACGTATGAGAACATAGGGTTTCTACGTCAAATGCTCAATTGTTGGGATAAAATCTCGGTGGTATAATGAAGGTGACAAAGATACCAAATATTTTCTGTATATAGCGATACTGTAAACATTTAGCTACGATTACTCAATTGAGAACAAATGATCAAAAATATAGAGATCTTAAGCGACTGCAAACCTTTTATAAAGATCTTTAAGCTGGCGAAGAGGACATTGAGGTTTTTCCCTTCCCACCCGGCCCGGAAGATAAAACACAGAAGAACGAGCTTTTTGTGAAGGATTAATTAACGAAGAAGAGCTCTGAATAGTATGCCTTCAAGTAAGACGCCTGGAACAGATGGATTGCCATGCGAATTTTATAAAGTTTTTTGCAGTGATGTAAGACGAATTTTCATTAATTCTTTAAACTATTCTTACGAATCGGGAAGGCTCTCATTAGGGGAGTTTAAGCATTAGGAGTACCCAACGAACACTTTTTCTGAATTCATCTGTTATTGACTTACACGATATGTGGGCATCCATTAAGACATTTTTGGTTAATATTTAATTACCCTGGGAAATAAATATCCGCTCTTCAGAGACAGCTAGCAAGAGATTATTTTCCGAGGTCGCCAGCCAGCATCCATTATTTTGAGGCCTTTTCCTAGCCAGGAAGGTATACATTTCGCTGTGGGCGCCAGCCAGCGGCATTTATCATGTTAAAACCCTTCCCAGCCAGCGATAGTTATTGGAAATTTTCGTTTTGCCAGTAAATAATGCTCTAACCAAGGCAACAAGGGCACAATAATAAGACAGCGTGTTCATTTCTCGAAGCGGACGATCGTGTGATTTACTTGGAAAGAAAATGCATTATTATTGTGCTGTCATCGCACCATGAGTAACAGACACCAACGCAAGCTCATAAGAGGTCACATCCAGGTAGTCTGAAACCAAGGCAACAAGGGCACAATGATAAGACAGCGTGTTCATTTCTTGAAGCGGACGATCGTGTGATTTACTTGGAAAGAAAATGCAAGAAGAGTCTTTGTTTGATTGGGAATTTTTTTTCCTGACAATTTTGCTCCGCCGTAAATCTTATAGGAAACCGCCTTCCCCCGCAAGATTGGAATGAATCCCTCACAGTCTTCCCTGCTAGCAGAGGTCTCTCACGGCGAGGCAAAAATGAGAGGCGCCCGCCTCTTTGAAGGAGATCATTGCGTGACGAAATCTTGATTGAGGGAAGCCAGAAACTAAAAGGAAATTTTCTATCATTCCTCTGTCCAATTAATTACATGCTTGAGCTAAAAGAACTTTTCGCCAGTGGACAAAGTGAACAATGTCTTAGCCAGGAAAAGAATCTGAGCTTTATATAGCCAGCCAGGAAAAACGTTTTTCATGTCTCAGTGAGCCAGAAGCGGTTTTTGTCAAAGACCAGCCAGCTCACTCTTGAAATTTTTTTTCAGCCAGCCAGCTCGAAAACAGCCCCCAGAGCGGCTTTTTTGTGGAGCGGTTTCGTTGGATACTCCTGAAGCATGCACGTTTTTGAGTCGCAATCGGCAACCGGAAGTGGGCTGTTTTCCATTTTAACTTGTCTGTTCACTACCACCATTATATTGGTAAGTATCTTTCCTCCATAAGGAATTATTAGCATAAAAATCCGTGAGACACCACTGTCCTGGCACGCGAAATGTTCTCTTCCGGTTGCCGTCTGCGTCTCAAAAACGCACGTCGCTTTACTTTACTTTACTTTACTTTAGTACTTACTACGCTTATTTCAAACGACCAAACTGCCCGGCCAAACTGGCTTCTTAAAGGGCAGAGTTATAGGAGAAAATATTCGTACAATAGACAGTAGTCTGTTCCAGGCTCCCAGATAGTCGGGAAAATGAAAACAACTGCGTGGAAAAGCGAGTGGGGGCTTGAGCAACCACTAATTTTTCGTACCAACTTCTTTCGATTCCAAGACTCTGCGTCATATATGGGTTGAGTTTGTTGGTTCTTCACTTTGCACCGAGAGGTTTTTCTTCGGGTACTGCGGGTTTCCCCTCAAAAACCAAAATTTGAATTGATTTGCGTTAATTTGTTGATACCAACTTACAGTGTCCCTAATTAGTGCTCCGGTGCAAGCAGTTCCTTTCCTTTCCTTTCCATTCAGCAAAAGAACTTTCGAAATGTGAAGAAAAACGAGAAGTGATTTTTGATCGTAATAGCACTTGAAGCAAAAGCAACACACGCGTATCACGCGACGCTATTTAGGGCTCGCATTTGATTGGCTACCTGTGACTTTCTTTGATCATTGACCAATCAGAATGATTAACTTGTTACCTCGTTTTGAACTGAATTTCCTCTTTTCTGCACCGTTAAGTTTGGAGATCATCTCAGTTATGAACGCTACCTTAAGCAGTAACGAAAAGAAAGCCTGACAAACTCAGGCTTGAGAGGGATTCGAAGCCATGAACTGTGAGATATCGGTGCAGTGATCATCTACCAATTGAGCTATCAAGCAAACTGGAAGCTGGTCTTTTTCTTTGTGAGTACGTAACTGAACCCGCCGATGATATTACGAAAGGACAATGTATTAAAGACAAACATTTGAACTACGAAAATGAAACAAGTTGAATATGAATCCTGAACCCTGGTACCGTTCATAACTACGATCATCTCTAAACTTAACTTGTTTCATTTCCGCAGTTAAAATGTGTGTCTTTGATACATTGTTCTTTCGGAACAGGGTTACCTGAATACTGTATTTCTCTCAACCAATCATAACTGAGTAATTTTTTCATGTCTCACTATATCATGATTAGGGTTGTAACAAACCTTGTTTCCGCTCTCTGCTATTCGTCTCAGACATGACAACGACTTAGGGTTGAACTTGGGATTGGCTTTCATTTCAGTGTTAACTGGAGCTCCACACTCGTCCACTTCCGATGCGACTTCAAGCTTAGGTTGTCTTCCATGGTCGTCAGCTTCCAATATGTGATAGAAAAAGTCGTAGTTCATTGGGTCGTCAGGCACGCTACTGAAAGCTCGTTCCAGTTCACTATCATTTTCATCGTCGCCTTTTCTCTCTGGTAAATACGGCCACCGAGGATTTATATGCTTATCCAAAACTGCCAAAACTGTTTTCTGCAATAACGAATCAAAACCGACGTTTGATCAAGCTTTACAGTTGGTTTTCAAAAAATGACTTTAGCCTAAAAGTAATAACTGTTTACTTAGGAAGGTAACAGAGTTAAACTGCTCTCTATTTAATTAGTTTGGGCTAGCAACACGGCCGACATTTCTCTGCCTGCGAAGCTGGTGGGAGAAGGACACGTGCGCAAGTGTCCCCGAGTTGCATTCGCAGTTCGTAAAATCTCCAGAGGCTTTGGCGCCTTGTTGCTCGAGGCTTTGCCGCTCGCATAGCTCCCATGCGCATGCGCAAATTGATCCCGCCACAGGCTGTAAAAGGACCACAACGAAAGACAGTAACATTATAGAAAAGCAAGTGGGTAGGGTGGGGAAGAGTCGGAACAAGACCCAAAACAAGCTTAGCGGGAGGTGGTGGATTCGTAAAGCAAGCAGAACATCAACGCTGCGATACTCACTTCCGACAAACATTTCTGTTGTATATAATTGAAGTGCGAGTTATGGGTGAGTCCTTTCGAGGAAACACATGAGCCCAACAAAACTGACCCGTTCCCAACTGTTGTTAGCTAAGTTGGTAGAGCGTTGCACCCGCATCGCAGAGGTCATGGGTTTAAATCTAGTTGAAGCCACCTGAGTTTTTAGAACTGACAGTTGCTTAAATTGTCTAGCTAAGTGCAAGGACCACTTCTCACTTTTATTAGGGAGCTTAAGCAACGACGACGGCGACGGCAACGAGACAGTCATCTTAAAAATATATATTCACTTTGTTGTAATCACTTCGTGTCTATTTCAACCTTTTTAATAAGACAACGAGTGTGTTAGTTCCTCAAAAATGACACTGGTCGGAACGGCGTTTAATTTTGGGGAGAAAATGAAAATTTATCCTCAAGTGCTACAAGTTGCAAAATTGTTGAGACACTTTCATTAAAAAACACCTTTTCTCGCTTCCAATACCCCCCGTATCTAGAATTTAAACCTTAACCACCTCCATTCCCCTCTCCCCCTTTCAATGTTGACTGTTTAAGTTTGCAACAATTTTTTTGTCTTTTGTCTTGCTAGCAACACTGATAAAGGGGGGGGGGGGGGGGGGGCTGCCGTGTGGCAGATAATAGGTAAATTAATAACGCCCCAAGAAGGTGAAGTGTCTCCACTATTTTTGCAACTTGTTGTAGCGTTCTTCAGAAAGCCTCAAACTTGGCTATTTCACGTTGTTATTTTTCTGACGACGGCAAAGAAATGGACAAAAGTGAAAGTCGCCGTTGTCGTTGCTTAAGCTCCCTAATGTACATTCTGTAGTGATTCAACACCGCCTTAATTTCATCCTGGTTGTAAAAAAGACATTCATGCACTTGTCCATCCACCGATTCCTTTTCCTTTTAGCTTTTTTCGTTTTATGTTTATACGATTAGTCAAAATGATAATTATATTAATTAGTAATGGTATAATAGGACTGAGTGGAGTCCAATTCGGTCTGTAATTGTAACTATTACAAAATTCAGTCTAGATATGCAACCCAACAAAAAAATATTATATAAAACCAGAAACCCACAAGGGTTGAAACGTGTAACACGCGTTCACAGCTTCCGAATATTCAGTGCTAAGTACCATATTTGGAAACCCCTCGCTCCAGTTAATTTCGCGCGAGAACATTGGTGGTATTGCGTCACGGTGTTCTTGAGAACTGATTGGTTGAATGTAACGTTTCTCTCTTGTTGTTCCAAATATGGTACTTAGCAAATCGAATATTCAGAAGCTTGTTTCCCAGCAAACAAGGGGCCGTTACACGTTTCAACCCTTATGGGTTTCTGATATAACCCCCGAACACTGGCAAGCAAATGATTTCATTATTTTAAAGCTATTGATCTTTGGAAGTCTACCCCACAATACCTTACAACTGTCTAATGTTATAAATTAGTCCATTTTGGAAAATCCCCAGTTTGGTAGGGTAGGTGGTTGTTGCTATGGTTATTGCATTACATTCTGTGATTGGTGAATTAAGCTGAGTGCACTTAATATGATTGGCTGATGTAACTATCCGAATAAAGGTGTCCGATTAAAAGCAACTGTCCGACTTCACTGTCCAATTACAACCCTACACAATAATTAGTGAAAAATAAAGCTGTTAATTGTAATGGTTATGATTAATCATCATAATTACAATTTCCGAGAAAAGAAGAAGAGCAAAGTGATGAAAGAAGGGAAAATTTGGATTAAATGACTCTCAAAGGAGGCATACAGTGTAAATTGTTTAAAGTTGCTCTGAAAGAAAGAAAGCCCCAACTTAGGAGTCTACAATGTTTCTATGGTGATTGAAACCAAGGTTGTGATTGGTTGATTTAAACTACAACTTTGAACGTGTATGGTTTATTGAACTGTCCGATAACGAACTGTCCATTAACAACTTGGAAAAGTGAATTAGTGGAAAATAGGAGTCTTTTTAACCCAATCACAATCGAGGAAATTGTAATTTTAACAATTATCATGATAATAATATTAGTACAACAATAATAATCATGTTGCTTTCTCACGCTGCGTTGTTTGACCATCATGTGGTATGCTTCAAGTTATACATAATTTCCACAGTGAAGATAGCACATGCTAAACAGACATCTAAACAAGCCTCTGCACCATCCCTGCCCTCCTTCTTCTAGAACAACGAGACTAAACGTCCCAAAACGACGTAGTAATTTCAACGAAGAGAATTGTGATTGAAATGTAGTACAGTTTTCATTGATCAATACCTTCATGTTGGGTTCATTTGTTTCTTCATCTCGATAGCTGATGTAATCTCCAAAATAAAACTTCGTAGGAGTCTGCTCATCATCCTCCTTGCAAAGAAACAGCTTTTGGATTCTGTCAAAAATAGTTTATTAATTCCTAATAAAAACATAGCCACTGTTCGAGCACCAGCAGCACCGTTCAGGATTTTGATAATAGTGACTTGATGCTGCAAGCCAACACAAAATATCAAAATGGGATAACAAAAACTCACCTATCATGTCGCATCTGGGATATCAAATAAGCTGCGGTATCATCATTGTATTTCTTCAAGGCTAACTCAACTGGCAAATAACTGGGTTTATCCTCATGTTCTGTGCTGTATAAGTACATCAGACCTGGATAACGTTCCACCAAGGCTTTTGACACATGTAAGAAGTTTTGTCCAGCGGCAAGATGCAGCAATGTTGGGCAAGTGGCATCATCCTTGGAATCCACTTGAAAATACTTGTAATCTTCTTTGGTGTCTCTCTTGAGAACGATTTCTGTAAGTCGACTAATCTAGATGTCAATAATAATAGCAAAATTCACATAGGTAATTAAGATAATGTAACTATGCACAAGATCTGCCAACTGAGAAAAATGCAAATGAACCCTGGCATTAGATCAAATGATTAGACAGTGTAGGTTTTTTGTGAAAACGCAGAACTGGAAAACCTGGGGAAACTCAACTCAACTGGCAATAATATTGTGAGGTGTAGTTATGGAGTTCGAAGCCAGGTAGTCTCATCACGTTTCCAGGTGAGTAAGAACAATGTGCGAACCAGCAAGACATTATGCGAGTCAACATGCAAGTCACACAGTTATTGGAAGCTAACGGTTTTAAAATGGGTGCTTAGACTTAAATACTGTTTTTCAGCGCTATTTGAAATGGGTTCTTAGACTTAAATGAGAGACTCAAATGGCTTGCAATTGACACGTTGGCTCGCAGATTGTCCAGCCCCTTGCCAGGTGCGCATCCTTACAAAAGCCCTGCATAAAAAAAATAATTGTTACCAACTTGAAGACTAAAATTATTTGCAAAAGCGAAACTTGTATATATTCCAGGTGTGAATAGGGAGATGTACACTTACAACCGACTGGGTGGCTCAGTTGTCCAGCATTGGATTACCACGCTAAAGATTGCAGATTTAAACACAGGCGTGATCTGGGTCTTAAAATTTTTGAGGAGAAATCGCTGCCAAGTGCAACTTCTTTCACAAATGCACAGAATTTCAATGTATGCTCAGATAACGACTTCATACTGTGGGCCCTATCTTTAGTTGGAACAAGTGTTAATAAACCCTAAGGGAGGTTAAGGAATCCATGCCACACACCTTCCTCAGCATCTTGAGTCTTACTGTTACAGTAGTTGAATATCAATTTAGTTCAGTTTATTTTGGTTTCTTATTTCGTTACTCAAGTCACAATCAATTTCTGGATACGCCCTGTCTTTGTGTGTGATTTGCATTGTTTGGTAAACAGTATTTGATTTGCATTGTGATACAGTAACACCCTTTGAACTTGTTCCGTTGATTCGAGTGCATAGGAGGATCGTCGTTTGACGTTAAGTCCCGCTTAATCTATGGAATAAAACCTTTAATTCACCTGGTTTATCGTGGCTTATTAGTATCTTATTATTATCCTGGTACAGTACTTGGACCATGGAACATTTGATTGTTTATTTTGATCTTTAAACACTGCGAACTAAATTGCGATCACCAGGAGCTACATGCCGTCTGGCTTCTTCTTAACATCAGAATGTGGTTTACCATGTATGAATTAATGGGGACATAGTTTTTCAGTGAGTGATTAACCCATTGACTCCCAGGATTTCCCCATTGACGAGCAAAATCGTCTGGCGTAAGACAGCGTAAAATACTAAGTCTGGCTGGTTTCGGCCGGTTTGGACATCAAAAGGTTAAGATGAGCGCAAAGAAACATTCAAAGGGATTTAGCAAGTGGTAGAACATGGTACTTGTCATAATCACATTAGATCATCTTGAACAGTAAGTAAATCTATTGTTAAGGACAGCATGCTTTAGACACAAACAAAATTAAACTACTGTTAAAATGATATTGTCATTTGGAAGTAATCTAAAAATGAGGATCTCCCAGGGGTTGGGGGAGGGGGGGGGGGCCGCGCCCCCAAGGAAACATGGGTAATTTGAACGGCGGAAAAGGGGAATAAAGACAGAATATCTTAGGGAACAAGGAAACATAAACCAATTTTAGGGATCAAAAAGCAGAGAACAAGATTGGAAGTAATTTCAGGAATAAGGGAACACAAGCAAATTTTTAAAGGAAACAACACAGCCGACCCAAACATAATTTGAATGCTCAGTCAACGTAATGGTTTGTAGGGTTTATATGGGAAAAATGAAATGCAGAAAAAACAACAGCTAATCCTAGTTTATCCTTCATTAAAAGAAGACAAGGCTGGAAACTCTGAACCTCTAAAGCCACTGTCTTCTTTTGATGAAGGATAGGAGCAAATTTCAAAACTTGCCCAGAACGCCTCAAATCAACACAAGGACACAAGATGGAGTAAGAGTGAGTTTATTTCTTGTATTTTCCTCGCTATAAACTAGGATTAGCCGATTTTTTTTCTGCATTTCGTGTTTCCCATATAAACCCTACAAACCGTTACGCTCACTGAGCATTCAAATGATGTGTTTGGGTCGCCTGTGGATACAAGGGAACAAAGACACCCCCCTCCCTCCCCCCCCCTTCCTGGGAGGCCCTCAAAAATGATCTATAAAACATATAAGTACTACCGGTATTCATTTCAGTTTGTGACAAGCACAATAATAATTAAGCAAAGGAAATCATTACCAGATATTCTAAGCTTGGTAACACTTCTGGTTTTTCTTTGTATTTCTGTGGCCATTGATGAATTATTACAAGAAGAACATTCTTTCCATATTTTTCCATCAAGCAATCTGCACGCACTTCATCCATGGCTCTGCTCCAGGGTAACTTCTCACTTTTGACTTTGTTTTGAACCTAAGGACAAAATAATTCAAGCAACAATGTTGTCATATTGAAAGGGTCTGTTATTACAGAGGCCACACGAACGTTGATATGGAAATAAAAAGTTTCTGCATAGGACCCTGGGGAACCCACAGGTAACCCACGGGAATGGTGGTGAATTTGTTGCAAAACTTCGCACCAGAGCCCAGGGGATTTGCCTTTCTAGAGGAACCTCCCCAGGAACCTGGGAGGTGCGGTGGTTAGATAGCGGTGGTTAGAGTGCTCAACTCCAGGTCACGTGGTCCGGGTTCGGGTCCTGGCCAGGAACATTGTGTTGTGTTCTTGGGCAACACACTTTACTCTCACAGTGCCTCTCTCCACCCAGGTGTATAAATGGGTACCGGCAAATTTAATGCTGGGGGCAACCCTGCGATACACTAGCCTCCAATCCAGGGGGGAGTTGAAATACTCCTAGTCACTTCATGCTACAGAAACCGGAGATAAGCGCCAGCCTGATGGGCCTTCTGGCTGGTAGGGATTTGCAAAATACTCTAGCACCATGATGGTCAGTGGTAATACATTGCAATGTCAAGAAAGGCACCTTGCTTTGTTCCCATGAATGTTGATGTCTAATATAATTAAGCCATCCTTGTCCCAGGGAAATGCTGGAGAGAAAAAAATATTTACCACAAATCCAGGATGGAACCTTTTTTCAATTTCGTGCTTCTACAACTGCTTTGAAACTGGGGAATAGGTGATAATGTATCACACAATTGCTAGGTTCCAACCCTTTGATGCATATTTTTCCACCGTTTTTTAACTTTTCGTTTAAATATTTCTAGTGTCTGGAGTGTAGTACTTCAAAAAAATTTAAACCAGAGGTTAAAATTAAACCACAACATATCCACACATTTTAGCAGGCCTTTGATTTTTGGCCGATCCAGTTGGGTCCTGGTAACTAACGACGTCAAAGAACTCAAGAATGTAATTCCATTCTGAATCGTCAGAACATTCATGGCATCTGATGGGTTACTGTCATCCAACATTTCTATGAAGACTTAACAAAAAGCTCTAAATTTTCAACAAGACTTCTATTTTACACTTTGGCACAATTCTTTCAAAAGAGATGTGATCCAGTTACTTCTTTGATGACATTAGCTACCATGGCCCAACTGGATCAGCCACATTTTTTGCGTATAAATCAAACGCCCACTAAAACACGTGGATACACTATGAGGGGAATTTACTGCACTCCAGACACTAGATGTTTAAACGAAAACTTAAAAAGACGGGGGAAAAATAAGCGTTATAGGGACTTTAAGCTCTGTTTCAGGGACTTAAAAAACATTTGTCAGAGATGTGTTGACAAATGCCCCAAGGTCCCCGGGTGTTGGGTTCCCGGGTGTTGACCCCCCGGGATGGCCAATGATACCCACATTATGGTGTACCTTCCTAGTGTATTGTTACGTCCACTTAAGCAGAAACAGCCGTAAGTCAAAAAGGGACTTTGCCAAGTGCTGGCACTTGTAGATTTAGACTGGTAAGAGTTTATGTTTATCTACACTCTGTTGTAAAGAGATATGAGTCGCTGGTTTCTTCGGCCATACTGCCTGACTCTGACGCCCATGTTTCCTAGCAGTGGTATCAGGTGTGTATATTGGAACTGCGCGATGATTGAATACGACCCGCCATCTCCGCGAACTCATAACAACGACATTGAATATATAATTGTGTATGAGTAATGGCGTAAGAATCTGCAGGGAAAATATTCTGAATGGGTGATGAAAGCTCAAATTTTCTTTCATTCATATTGATCGATAACAGATCGAAGATTTGCAAATTAAAATGGCGCATACAGTTCATGAAACCAGATGAAACTAAAATCGTTCATAACAGCAATACATGGAGAGAATTGGGATAGCTTGGACATCTTTGGTGTGATCTATATTAAAGAGAATCTCAGGAAAAATAAATAATAAACAAACTCCAGCTGACAATATTTAACCTTACTTTAAGCAATTTGCACTCACTTTCAGCCAGAAGTCCTTGTTAAACTTCACTTCAATATCATCGTCAGCTCGATCTGTAGAATCACTTGGAGACCTTCGATTTTCCATTTCCTTCTCTTCTACAGGAATTACTAGGTATTCGTCTCTTTTTTTGGCCATTGCTTATGCTTTTTTTCGGCAAAACGATTAGAGATGAACGCCCACGAACTCCGAAAATATTGGTCACACTGTCGCCTTGCTACCACAGGCAGCCCTGGCTCGGAGGGTAAAAATTATAAGGATTTGTATGGGAATACACCCAAAAGTTCTCGGTAAAAAATCCGTACTTTATTGTCCTGGTGACTTTCTAGCTTCTCTGTGTTTATTTGCCTGGTTCAACGCGATTTAAGCGACTCTTCAGCTTCGTGGGTTGTCACTCTGGATTCCGATACAAATCATTATAATTTTTAACCCTCCAATCCTGGGTAGCCTGTGTCGCTACTCGAGCCCTTACAGCGGAAGTAACCCATCCGGGAAGCATTTTATTTTGTCTTCCCAGCTTTATATCCTTTGTACACTTTAGTCATAAGAACCTAAAGGACTTATTACTGAGAAGATTACGAGGTCTATCGAATTTGCGTATAAGGTGCCATAATAAAATAATATTTAATATTTCTTAGGCGGAAATTAACATGTGAATATGATTAAAAAATAAGGACTGATTTAAGTGCTGTGGTCGAATTACAAAGAGCATTTCATAGTAAAAAGGGTACTGAAAGTATTGTTTCATACATCCTTAATTTTTTTTATCTATTTATTTATTGAATCATTTAACTTAAGACATTTAAATTCTAATTGTAGTCCCCAGCACAGTGGTTTTATGTCAGGCGATATGGGACAATATTGTTTAAGTTTCATGTTTATGCCAATTAACGATGTATATGGAGGTATACCTTGATGAGTACGACCTATCATATATATATCAAGAGAAAAAATATATACGGCTATTGTGTCTACTGTCTCAATGGTCAGCGGAGTGAAGGTGATAAAAAAAAAAACCAAAATGGCGGCAGATGTGGATCGAGGCATTTTTCTTCTCTTCGTCGTTAATCTCAAAGAAATCTGCACTGTGAGATTCTGAATGTTTTGGAGTGCTTTGAGGGCCCATTCTATGATTACGCTTACGTCATTAGATCTGTGATTCTGTAGCTAGCGAACAACAGAACGCGAGAGAAGATTTACATGATTCAGCTGTTGGATTTTCTGCGCGCGTGATGAGGTGAACACTCACTGTTTAACGATTGAAATGATGTAAGCTTATGAAGGGAATCATAGATTGAACTGCGGATATGAAATCAAGTGAAAATAAATTTAAGACACACGAACCAACTTTTTAAAGACATGTTTCGATATTACTCGTGCCATCATCAGTTTAATTCAATCTACAAACCTCTCTCTCTCTCATATACGTTACGATAGGAGAACGTTAAATTTAAAGTTTTTAACAAGGACGGTTATATTTTGAAAAGATGATACAAAGTTGCATAACATAACATGTGTGCGTGTACGCAAAAAACAAAAATCATTACTATGATATAACTGCACGTTTCGCTATGGCTTTATAAGGGTGATGTTACACGAGCCGATTTTTAACGCCGATTTTTAATTTAAACATGCAATATAGATAGCTTCTTTCTTTTTAAGACTATAAGCGGCTCTAGTTGGGTCTATGATCGTGAAAGAACTAGGAGTGCACTTTTTACAATCAGGTGAGGCAAATAGGTGTTTTTGTACATGAGAATTTGTGTCAGTCAACAGATGTTGGATGACCCTAGTTGGAGTATCAAGTATTTATGAGTCAATGAGTGATGAGTCGATGAGTTAGTGCAGTTACCCTAACCCATAAAATGAAAGCTAAAATTTCAAAGAGTGCTTAGGCCTATCACTGAGACGAGGGCTTAGGCTTAATCAATAAATTATTGCTATATTGACTGTGAGTCTCATTGACTCATGACTCATTGCCTCATTGACTCATTGACTCATAAATCA
Source organism: Montipora capricornis (assembly GCF_036669925.1). Classification (NCBI taxonomy): domain Eukaryota; kingdom Metazoa; phylum Cnidaria; class Anthozoa; order Scleractinia; family Acroporidae; genus Montipora; species Montipora capricornis. Next base: position 13,507,887 of record NC_090893.1, read on the forward strand.
TGGGACTTCCCCTAGTTGAAAAATGGCGTGACGTCTCACCAATGTATCGGGAGTTACTTCCCGCACATTAATAAACAACTAGGGATTTTAAATCATCTGGTATGGGATCTTTGAAGCTGAAAAAATTCTTCTCTTTTAAAACACCTTAAAACACGTTACCTTGTTGTTGAAAATAGGTAGCAATTGCTTAGACTTAAAGAGACACTTCATGTCGGATGTCAAATTGGGCGTCCATCTAATTAGGTGCATTTTTGGACATAAGTGGGTCGACGAGGTTTTTAAGACTGAAGAATTATGACATTTGATCCATATACCATACAAACAAAATAAAGAGTACAAAAAGGGTTTTGTGAACTCTCCTTTTACCAGGTTAGGAGATCTGTTGTTAGTTCGACACCGTCACAAATTCCAGATGTCAGAAAAAGCGGAGCACCACTAAAACAAATAACTAGAACATTGATAACGCCGCGTGAACGAATACTTAAAAAAGCTTTCAATGCAGTTTTCTTACCTATAAGCATGCGTGGCTCAAAGCGGTCTCTTGCTACAGTCATGCAAATAGATTAACAAACACCACTATTTTCGCAAAACCATTTTCCTATGTTTCCTTATTGTCAAGGTTCTTCAGTATAATCCAGATGATAGCTCTGCTCCACGGATAGCCGCCACTAGTGTATCAAGCCCATCTCCTTCCAACTCATTTGGTCGTTCTAGCTTCTCGGGGTCGTTTACACCAAGGCAGTAAGCTTCAGGCCAGTCTGTAGGGACATTACTTCCAAAACAGACCGGGAAAATCTTGCAACTTAATTTTCCGTTCTCGTCAACAAATACCTCTCGAGAAAGACCATCCCCGCCCAAACACAACAGCACAACGCAATTAGGATTCGCCAACCATTGAAGAATTCGATTCTTGATGTTTTGCATGTCGTTTGCCGATAAATCCACAACGTTTACATTTTCTATTGCCACACAACCGGCGGGCTTTGCCTGGTTTAGAGCCATGCAGAGAAATCTGACGATATTGCTTGCATTCTCCCATGAAATCTTGTATAAGAGTAGAACGCTTTTCGTGTTATCCAGTGTTTTTCCTTGCGATCTGGTAACATGATGAACAACAGGTTTGTTCTTTTCTTTAGACGCTTTTGCCTTCGTAGATTCGTTCCCCATGTCCTGAAACTGAAATGATTGAGAATGATGACTGTTATTTCATTTTCTGCCGACGAAAAAAGCGAATACCATCTGGAGGTGATTTAAAATTAAAAATCTTACGTTTTAACTTTCTAACTTTAAAGGTGCCATTCAAGATATTTTAACTGATGGGAGAAAGTGATTTATTAATGAGGATTTCATATCTACCAGCCACGTGAAATAACAAAAAAATACAATTAGCATATTCAAAAAATTATGGTAAATTGGCGTGTTTCTCTTCCTCTACGAAAAAAACACTGGAGTCACGAAGCGCTCAAAAGTGGAAAGTCACCTAAACACGTTTAAAGACTATTTTAAGACTCTTAAAATAAACGTTACTATCTCGAGTTTTCTTTGTGGTTCTTTAAAATCAACTCTAACAGCTGCCGTCAAATTCCTTTTATTATTAAAAATTTGAATGAAAGCCGATCTGTCGAAAAAATCTTTATCGTAAAAAATTTTCAACAGGATTTTTTATGCAAGCATGTATTTCTCAGTGTCAAGATACGGTATGATGGCCTTGTAGGATCCAGATCACATTGAGAGTGAAAAAAAACATGCTTAAAATGAAAAAAAAAAAAAAAAATGATGGGTAAAAAATATGATTGTTGGCTTGAACAGCTGTTGTGCCATAGATCGAGATATCAGACAGATCTGCTATGCTGTCGAGATATATAAGACCCGAGCATTTTTGCTACCTCTGAAATTTTTTTTTTCCGTTAGCTACGAAATTTTAAGCTAGTATAAACACAAGTTGCCTCATTAAAACGCCTTTATTTTTGTTATACTGAACTATTTCAAAATGATATCGAATTGAGAAATTCCCTGAGGAATCGCCCTTAAGCTGTTCAGTAAAGAATGAAATTTATCCTCAAGTTAGTTCATATTCTTTATGAAACTTTATAAACGTTTTAAGTGACAAACGTTGCTTGGTTTAAATGTTAAAAATGGTCAAACATAAAAATTAAGTAACAAAGGAAAACAAAAGAAAAACATAGAAAATTGAGAAAATTTTTTTTCTCATTATTATAGAGAACCAGTTCAGGGACTTCATAAAAAAAGGGCACGTTTATCACCAGAGCGAACGTAGACCGCGGGTCGAAGAAAGAAAGCGATTAGTCATCCCGAGGGACAAGTTGATGCATCCTCGCGATGCGCAGAGCCAGCGTGAAGAGATCGTAATTTAACAAGACGCTCTTTAAGCGTTTACTCGGAATACCATGTTGCGCGGAAGGGTTAGAAGCAAACTAGAAGGATAGGCTCTTTGCATGACCGTGTCACGTGACCTTATCGATCACAAAAAAATGGTCGTGGTACAAAATAGATGCCAGAGATGGAAAGAGCGTGATGAAATTAGTAAGAATGTCAATTTTGAGTCCACTGACATTTAGGTGAGAGATTTCACAGTGAATTTAATGCCTGAAAAATTAACTGAGATTTATCCAGAAAACAGCTGCCGGATGGCAAGCTTTGCCCCATCCAGCACAGAATTCTTTTACATTTTTCTAACTTTCCAACCGCTCTAAAATCATGCACTTAAACGTCAGTGGCCTCAAAATTGACACTCTCACTAAATTTATCTCCCTTTTTCCATTTCTGGCATCTATTTTGTACCACGACCACTTTTTATGATTGGCAAAGTCACGTGACACGGTCATGTAAAGGGCTATTGAATAGACTCAGGGCTGATTTACACGGTACGATTTTTGTCGCATGCGACAAGCGCACGATAGGCCTACGACATGACTTACGATTGTGGCAACGTTAAAACATATCTTAAAATGCTACGACATTTTTTTCTGACGTACACAACAATCGTAAGTCAGGTCCTGGATCTGTCGTAGTAAGCCGTTGTCGCATGCGACAAAAATCGTACCCTGTAAATCGGCCCTTAAAGCGATGCTTTCTTTTGATATTCAAATTTGTGTGTGGTCCTGTTTTGCTTCTTTCAGATACAGTGAGGGAGAGAAAAGGAACTCGAAACAGATTGGCCTTCTTGCCTTTCGATTGTTTGATGGCGTGGAAATGATTTGTGAATCGTGATTAAAAGATTACAACCGCATTAAACGTTGTATATGTTTCATATTTAAGTTTATGGAAAAAAGTAGTAATCAATAAATATATAAAAGAAGCATAACGCTTTTGTTTTCTTGTAAGACGTTGTCGTAATTGCGTGTGATTATCCATCACTTATAAAATAACACATTTATACGCTGGTTGCAGCTCGTGGGGACTGAATAAAAAGTTTCAATTCAACTTAACTTATATTAACTACGAGGATGCAGAAGATCAATTGCCATGAAAAAAACAGGGGCACCCAACGACCAATTTGTTGTAAAATGTATTATTATACCCCAGTTAATGAAAATAAGTGTTATTAAGGCATTTTCAGGTGTTTTTCAGTGTTGCTGGGAAAAAATTATCTGTTCCTTTTACCCAGCAAGACACACAAGAAATTTCCCAGCCAGCTAGATAAAAATGATTGGTTTCCCAGCCAGCTGATCAAATTAATTTACAGCCAGGATTTCCGCACGCTTTCAAATCCCTCGATCCAAAACGACCGAACAAAAGGGACAAAACCGGGACAAAACAGGTTTTTTCCGCAAGCGCAATTACTCTGACCAGCCGTCGTATGTTTGTAACTATTCTCTGGGAGAGGGAAGGGGTTCTTTTCTTTTATTTTTTATTTTTTTTTTTAGTCGTCCTCATTCTTCAGAGTTTCTACAGCCAGCTCGGGTTGAAATGCTAGAAAAAGTCAGTAATTCCCAGGCAAAACCTCTATCAATAACAAAATTTCCCAGCCAGCTCATCGAAAAACCTGTATTTTTGCCAGCCAGCAAGACTCCTCTGGGGAACAGATAATGTGAGGAACAGATTCGTTGGGTGCCCCTGAAAAAACGCGTTGGAGTATAGTTGAATCGGGATTCGAGCACCGAGTATCCGCCCGAAGCTCTTGGATGAAGAGTCTTGGGGTAATTCTCAGCACTGAAGTCATTTCTTCTTTATGTGTGTTTCTTGCACTGAAAAAACAGCACTGAAAGGTAGAAGGGATTTTAAAATGGAAGCTAATCGTGCTACTTACAGTCTCAATAGAGATACCACTCTCCATTACGTCACGTAAGTAGAACATTAGCCGAACACTCCTTCTTACCTTGAGGGCGAATATGTTTGCAACAGACCATGAACAAGAAAGGCAAAAATAATCAAAGTTGATTTCGTATGACGGTTATTTATTGGTCCAGTAAGTTAAGACAAGAATTCAACAATTGTAAATTGATGTGAAAAGCGATCCCGGCAAGGTATAACAGGACTCTGCGTGTCGCAGTGTTAGCATCAGTCATAAGACCAATATCCTTTCCAATGATTGTGTGTAGTTTAAAGTTATTTATCGATCAACTTGCTAGAATTTAAAACACTTCCCTTGCTCTACTTCTTACCCACTGCAATGCACTTTTCTGTTCCGTCGAAAAAATGTGCGAAAAGTCAAGAATTGTCCGTTTAAAAGTTGGTAAGGCACGCGCAAAGCACGGTAAGAGGCACAGTTGTAAATAATTATTCATTAAGGAGCTTCTGAACTGTTCTCACCTTAAATTTCACTCCAAACACTCTCCTACACGAGACTTCGGTCCTTCTAAGAGTTAGATTCCTTGGGCGCAGAGTTGAAAATAATACTAACTTAAGGAAAAGGAATGTTCCTTAAAATCTCTGAGGAGTAGTATTCTTTTCAGAATGAACTGAAGTAATCTCAAACTTGCGTGTGATGTCATTACTTAAGGAACATGAGCCCGCACTTCTCAGACAGCTTTCAGCGTTACGGAAGAAAGCCGATAAGTGACTGTTTTTGGCTTTCACTGAATCTTGTGCAATGTTAGATTCCTACTTTAAAGTACTTGGAAATTATTCAAAGGGACTAAACTGACATGAAAAGCTTTTTAAATTATGAGATATTCATTGATTTTGTTGTCATGAATGCTATATAAGGAAATAAATATTTTCCACCAATTATTATGGGCGTGGTCCTTGGACGTATAAATATTGCCAGTATATAACTAAATCTAAATGTTGAGACTGTCTTACAATATATTTTTTTATGCGTTGGAAAAACACTTTCTTTTCTTCAAGTACAGTTTTGAAAAATAAAAAGACCAGCCTCCACTTGTTTAGGCTTGTTCTGAATGATCTTAAAACAAACTCTATTCCAGGTTTCCTCTTCTTCTCGACCTTTGAAACCTGCTCGTCTGCTCGTCTGGAGACCGCGATTCTTTAGGTCAGCGTGTGTTAGTGTTCAAACGACTGATCGACGACGCCTGAACAAACATTGACACAAACGGACTCATTTCACGAGAGATCAACCAAAGAAGACGGTCAACATGCGACAATCACACGTCACAGTTTTCTCAGCCAATAGCATCCGGCATGGCTTACCTGACCGCCAGCCAGTAACATTTAATTTCTGCTCACTAATCAGCTCAAACATCTGATTATTCACACTATCCACTAACGACAATATAACTTAACTTGACCGCTTAAAGATGATTTTCGCTCAAGTTATCAAACAGCAAGTCACCAACCACAGGTTGATCGAAGCACTAGATAAAGCTATTTGGGATGTCACACAACGGTTGCTGTGCGTGACGGCTGCCAAGAAGGGCAATCAATCCCGAGTTCAAACTATTTTCAACTTTATTAAGGTTCGATACTTGAGGTGAAGAAATTACTGAGTGAGAAGCCTTGTGACTAAAGACATCTATGTACCAGTCAATTCCAAGTGCGCCCATCCCTTCCCCCGGGGTATACTCCGGATATTTGACAAGAGGATAGCTCCGCATAGTGAGAATTTGGCACGAAACGAACCCCGTACGGGCGAGGAAAGCACTAGATAACATCGACCTAAACCTGGTGAGCCATCGATATGTCAGCGGAATATTGAAAGATGATCACTTCGTTTTCGCTCGCTCCTCGCTCTCTCGCTTCTGATCGATCGCAGCGAGGATTATTTCAGTCATAAAACGGTCAATAGACCTTTCCGGTTTATTTTACTAACAAGCTGTTCAACACGTAATGGATTTTAGCAGTATTTTATTACGGAATATTTTCAGTTTCCCAACTTGCAGCTAACAAATTTCCGGCGCTCTTCCCACTGTCGGAACGGGTATAACGGGTATAACGGGTATAAAGAAAATTAAAGAAAAAAAAAAGAGAGTTAATTATTAACAGTTCCACTTTGTGAGCGGCATATATGGCTCACCAGGTTTAGGTCGATGCTATCTAGTGCTTTCCGTACGGACGAGCATTTGACTATCGACAAAAACGTTGGTCAGCGGTCGCTACCTCGAGATTTTTTTAACGGATGGTGGGGTATTTGACACTTTGTGTGGCCCTAACCCAACCTCTTAGAGAGGAAGGCCCTAGCCGGTAGGGCATTTGACGGTGTAGACTGTCAACATAAAGGGGCAGTCGACCATTTTTTTGGTAAAAGTCAAATGCCCGGGGGTTTGCCCGAGGGAGGATGAGCGCTTTGAGAATTGATCAAGAGAAAATGAGGGGACAGAGAGGGAGGCTCCCGGTCCAGCCATTTGGATATGTCATGTCCACGAAAGTTATTTTTAGACGAGCAGAAGTCTTCCGAGACGTCCACATGCAGGCCAACCTCGGTCCGATGTTTGAAAGAAAATAAATATTCATCATCCTTCCACGTGCGCCGTCATTTTCTCTTTTCACTAAGAACCTGAGAGCGAGGCAAGACTGCATGCGGACGTCTCGGAAGACAGACTTCCGCTAAAACAAAGACTTCCGCTAGTCTAAAAATAACTTTCGTGGACATAACATATCCCGGCCAACGCCCTGAGCCTCCCTCTCTGTCCCCTCATTTTCTCTTGAGAATTGATACATTAGCTTTAAAAATTAGCTAAGACTGCATTAGAAATATTGAGCCACAAGTGGGTTTCGCACCCACAGAACCTAAATATCTACGTCTTAAATATATATACCAACCTCTCTAGAGGTCCCAAAAATAGTGCATTGAAGGTTTCTTTTGTCTTCTTCTTCCTTGTTGACCTCGCCTCTTCCTGTGCCTGTGGAAGATTCTGAAGGAAATGAACAAAGATTGAAATTTGATCAAAAATGACCTTCTTGTCAAAAAATGGTCAAACAAAAACGTTTTTTTAGAGGTTTACAGAGAGAACTTACTTTACTTAAACTCATTCGATGTCTCAGTTCAAGTCGTATTGCCAGGAGCTAATGTGCTACAGGTAGTATTAGCATGACACGCTTTTGATTCAGTTCTCAGGCTACATCCGTTCTAGCCAAGTTAAACTCGCTTTTTACACCGGGGTTAACCCTTTGTACTAAAAAGAAATCTATGAGAGGGGAATTATCCTGAAAACCCGAAGTTACCTGCAGTTATACTTGCATACAAGCGGCTTATTTGACCACCTCCCCCCCCCCCCCCCCATAGGGCTTTTTAGGGCCAATGAAACACAATCAATGACACAACAGGATTCACTGTTCAAAAGATGCATTTAACGCTATCCATCAGATAAATCGGGTTTAGTTTAAACACTAAATCAATTAAGTTATCCAGTGGATAGTGCTATCCACCCTTTGAAAATCTCGGGTCAGGGGCCCGTTTCTCGAGAGTCCCGAAACTTTACGGGCCATTTTCGGGTGTCCCAATTCCCTTTGTATCTCAAGAACGGAGAGGATTCAAGTCGTCAAACTACACAGTTCTATTTCTTTTTGTTACCTTAAAAACATATTAAAAGATCGGCTTTCCAAAACTAGCGGTTGGCAGTTTCACAAATGGCTTTCCGGGCCCGAAAAAATTTCCGTTTCTCGAAAGTCCCGAAATTTAACGGGCGATTTACTTCCACTTCGGTGAATAGTTGTTAATTATCATATGATATAAAGTTAGAATTAGAATTTCCTAAAATGAAATCAAAATTATTGATTTTAAGAAAAATATAAAATTAACAAGGTTTCCAACTTCTCGCGGTCATGTCAGACCTGTCAGAAATTTTAAAATCGACTATTATATGCTGTACGGTCGAAATATCTTTTTCCTTATCTGTATAATAAGGTGTGACTGTCCTGTTCTATCAACAAGAGACGCCGGCTTGGCAGTGATACCACCTAAGCAAAAATAGCCATAGGTCAAACTTTGCCGAGTGCTGGAACATGTAGCAGCAGGATCCCATGAGTAGGAGCTTGCCTCTCCCATACAATGAGCCCTATGATTCAACCTTTGCTCGTATCTTTCTGTGTTTAGAACGCCACGAGTTCTTCGGCTTTGCACACACTGTTCAGAATGGCCAATCAGAATAAAGTTATTGTGGAACAAAGACAAAAATAGCAAAAACAATGTATGCAAATTGTGCAAATTGATGTAAATTGTTGTAAATGTGAGTTTCCTGCTGAAGGATTAGTTCTAAAAATAGAAAGATACGCTCAAAGGTTGACTCAAGGACTGATGATAATGCATCGGGAGGCTCCTAGTCATGGGCTCCTGGTAGCAGATATATCCGGAACAAAAGTAAACTCGAGAGATGAAAAATAATGGGGGCTTGCCTTTTATTGACACCAGGCTCCAGTTGTTCAAAAGGTGGGTAACGCTTTCCACCGGATAAATCACTATCCATTGGGCAGCGCAATTGATTTCGCTATTATATATCCACTGGATAGTGATTCATCTGGCGGACAGCGCTCAACTGGGGCCAGGAATATGAGTTGCCGGTCCCCAGGCCCCTTTGTTTCCCGCATTTGCAAAGACTGCTGCAACCTCGTTCCCAGGGCTTTTTTCCGCCGAGGAGAGGATGGGCGCTCTCCTCGGCGGAGAAAAGCCCTGGGAACGAGGTTGAGACTGCTGGGATCGCCAGGGGAATCGTTCGAGTTTTATAAGAAGTAGTCATCATGGGTGTGCAGTGCATGGATGCGACAATGACCGTCGATATTCAGAGCAACAAATCAAACCAGTAATGTCTCGAAGTTTTACTCAAAGCTTTTAAGCTTTTTTGGATGTAAACGACTTGAAATGACAGCTTGAGAGAAACAGCTTTAAAGAACAAACTTCAAGGTCACCAAGAGCATTAAAATTTCGCCGTTGGATACCGTTGTGATACTTGCGAAAAGCCTATTTTGTATGTGAAAGGTCAAGTTATCCAGACGAGGGCAACAATGTGAAATCGTATGCTTCGGTGCCACTTGTGATCAAGAACATACCTGTAAAGGCTTATTCGGAAAATGTGACAGCCATGAAAACAATCTCGTACCCAGAGCCCGGGCGCTCGCCCACTGACCAAAAAGCCATGAAAATCTTCAACTGAAACTGTCGAAAGGCGACTGTCTTCACGTACAGTTTTTGAAACGAAAATAAAAAATGATCAGAAACTATTCCCTTCGTCAAACCGATCTAATGCTAATGGAAAGCATTACACAACCAAAGTCCCTTAGAGGGACTATGACACAGCTGAAAATAAAATTAAAGATTGTGAAATCATCCTCGACTGAAAGTGGAAAACTTAACTCGGAATTGCGCGAGGACGAAGCACTTTAATCCGATTCCTTCTTCAGATAGCTATCACAGAATTGCTTCGAATCTGGCTTTAAATGTTGCTTTCGTTTTCCTTTCGTGTCGGTGTTTTCTCTAGCCTTCACATTATTGCCCTAGTCTGGATAACCTTTCATATACAAAATGGGCTTCTTCCAAGTATCACAACGGTATCCATTGCTCTTGTTGGCCTTGAAGTTTGTTGTTTGAAGCTGTTTGTCCCAAGCTGCCATTTCTTTGTTGGTTCGATGAAGACAATCTCGTACCCAGAGCCTCAAGACAGTCTGACTATCGACGGTCATTGTCGCATCCATACACTGCACATTGATCGCCACCACCAGGAGCTCAACATCTATGACTACTTCTTAAACTCGAACGATTCTAATCTCCCAATTTTAACTCGAGCAGCGCAATCGACCGCAATCTTGGACAACACTAGTTGGGAAAATGTGACGCTCTAATTTGTCTGCGTGATAAAGTATTAAATTTCTTGCTACTTTCCCCCGCATGCCAGTAAAGGCTTGCACAGTATTTTGCATGAAATTATCAACATTGGTATGGGGGTGGGGGGGGGGGGGGGAGGGGGGAAGGACCATGATTTTGTTTGCCCCCTGGCGGTCCCAGGTGTCTGCAAATATAGGGAGAAAACGAACGGGCCTGGGAACCGGTAACTCATTCATTGCTGGCGAGCCTTTACGAGGCAGCATACTATTTAGCCAAAAAAATCAAAATTTGAATGAAAGATCGGAAGCATGCGCAGTCGATTGTGGTGGGTCATGTCTATTATCCGGGGTATTGATACCCGAAAACGTCGCGTACACGTCGTGGAAGGGAATCTTACAGTCACAGCCTTCGAGTCGAGTACCTCTCCAGTGGGTCGTCATTGATCATCATTCAACCGTATATGTTCAGTCCTTGACAAGGACGACTGTTCGTGGTCTAGCTCGGGAACTGATTTTCTCTCGCTCAACGGTTGAAGACGTTGAAAAACAATTTGACTCGGTGGTTTCGATTCCTCAGAGCCACGCACGACGAGTGAAATTATTATTTTATGCAAATTAGTGGTGAAAACGGGGCGTGTCACGCAATCGCGCGCTCAACTGTGTCATTGACTAATGAATGAAGGGGTAGTTTCTAAAGAAACTGTGGTGCTGCGTCGGTGGGGAAGTAGTATACAAAAATTTGGTTTTATCAACGGAGTTGATAATGTAAATTGGCCACCGTACAGAGATTCTAAAAGCTGACGTTTCGAGCGTTAGCCCTTCGTCAGATTCGCTCTGACGAAGGGCTAACGCTCGAAACGTCAGCTTTTAGAATCTCTGTACGGTGGCCAATTTACATTATCAACTCCGTTGATAAAACCAAATTTTTGTGTCATTGACTGCTCCCAGTCTATTCTCAAGCACGACAATAAATTTAAATTGACATTTGCTCAGCTACGCTCAGCATTTCTCAAAAGGATACTCTTTTGCTGAAAAGGGGCCAGAAATTTGAGACGAGAAGTTTAAATTCAAAGAATGAAGTGACATGCCTGTTTTCAAATTATACTTGCCGCGACACATGCTAAAGATATGCACACCTTTCTTCGCTTTTTAAATACTTCACGCACATTTCCGGTATCCTCTTTCTTCAAAAATTGCAGCTGTTTTAAAAAAAAAATACAAGTCACTGCTCCCAGTTTCCACGCCAGCACTCACTTTCTCACTGAAACTCCTAGTTTCGTTGTATATTAACCTCCGCAATTAATATTCCGGAAGTGGTTTCCTCAAGCAACACGAAAAACGGCGCGCCATACTAAAGTACGTGACTCATCGGTGATGGCGATAACCTCAGGAAAAACCGACACCCTAGGCAGGAAACTACCGGTTTATTTCACACAGTTATTGTGTAACGCGCTGACGTCCTCCTTTAATGGCAGCTAAAGATCAGAGGCAACTCCCTAGAATTCCACGTGGCTATTGAAAAAAAAAACCGCTTGGCGATTTTTATAGTAAATAAACTCACTGGGCGATCATTAAACATATTGAAACAATAATTTGAGTTTCAATAAAAAAAATGTGAAATCCTGTGGTGTCTTGGCGCTTGAGTCGAATGAAATTCTCTCAAAACAGATAATTATTAATTACCTCAATAATCCACTTTTCGGAAATTAAGTAATTTTCATGCCGACTGTATTGTTAAGAAATCCTTATGTCGTTTCCGAAAAAGAACGCACAAAAACCTTTTATTATCCTTGAAATGTATGTTACTTATCTCTGATTGGTTGACCTTAATAATGAATTTGGCTTTGCTGTTAATTAAAGTGGCGCTCTCATTTGTCTAGCCACGGTGGTTCCGAACACAGCGTTCGAGCTGATTTCTGCTCTTTGGCGAAAAATTGTTTGCCATTTTCCCACCGAAATGGCAGTGATCTTGGAAACGTTGCGTTTACGAAGTCTTCTAGGATTTGCTCTTCTCCAAGTTATCATTTTAATCATTTTTTTCGTCGTGGGAGGAAAAATAGGTGAGTGAGTGCGTTCCTGAATAATGTGAAAATTGAGCTCTCGTGAAATAATATGCCAGTGGCATATGTTTGGCATTTTGCGCTTTTCTGTTTTGATAAATGGCATATAGCATAGCGCCAACAACTGCTGTTCAAGAGTGGTCGTCAAGGATGTTGTTTACAGTAGGACTTCAAAACTGAAAAGGCGAACAAATGTCAAACAGAGGAGTTACGACAAAATACCATCACTCACTCGCCTTTGTCCTGAAAATAGACAAGTAATCGATTATAAAGGACTATAAAATGTTTAAGCAACAACACTTCAGAAACAGCGCGGTTTTACGTGATGCTTAATCTTTTACTGTCACTTTTATATGGTGACAGGACATGGTCTTTGTGTTTAATTTAGCTACAACAGATTTTGTGTATTGGAACGTCGGTTGAATGCGAAGCTGTATGTGGATAATATACCTGCAATCAAGCATTTTATTTATGTAGACAGCAAACAAGTTTGTGCATAGAGAGTCTTCAAAAAATTATTTTGCTTGTACGTGATGATCGCAATATATAATTGATTAAACTTGAATGAAGTGATTATTGTTTTGATTTAAATCATATCACGATTCTGTGATTATCATGATTTTAGGCAATGGGAAATTTAGACCTGAAATGTGGATGGGTTCAAGTCTTGCTGTGATTATTTTGGATTTATTCAGTTCCATTTCTTTGCTCCACTTGCTAATCATTTTGCCTCCTTGGCCCCTCCAAATGAAAAAGGTTGGCTGCAGTGTTAAGAAAGCCATCATGGATGGGTTTCGACAAAACACTGACCCCCGGTCAACTGACCCCCTTACTGACTCCCTATAAAATCAATGGGAAAATGAATACTGCTTACTTAAGCCTCAACATCCCTTTTTAAACAGCATTGTTCAACAACATTTAAGTCTAAGCACCCATTTTAAAAAGGTTAGTTTTCGATTATTTTTGTGATGGCCGATTACTTCATGTAAGCTAACCTTTTGAAAATGGGTGCTTATACTTAAATATTGCTGAACAATGCTGTTTAAAAAGGGTTTTTGAGGCTTAAGTAAGCAGTATTCATTTTCCCATTGATTTTATAGGGGGTCAGTAAGGGGGTCAGTTGACCGGGGGTCAGTGTTTTGTCGAAACCCATCATGGATTGACTTGGTCACTCTTGCATGCAATCATGCACTCACGTGCTTGCCCACTTACTCATTCTCTGGTGTAAGGAGTTGTCTCATTTCTAAAATAATAATAATAAAAATCCCTTGCCTCTCACAGTGTTTGTTTTTCAGTGGACAATATTTAAGTGGCTTTTTCAAACTCTTTATATGGGAAAGGATAGGAAAGGAAAGGAACTATATTTAAGTGTCTAGTCGTTCTAGCGCTGGAGCCTCTAATTGGGGACACTGTAAACTGAAATCAACAAATCAAGGCAAATCAAAATAATCTTGATTTTTTATGAGAGGGGAAAACCGGAGTACCCGGAGAAAAACCTCTCGGTGCAGAGTAGAGAACTAACAAACTCAACCCACATATGACGCCGAGTCTAGAAATCGAACCCGGGTCACAATGGTGGCAGGCGAGTGCTCTCACCATTGAGCCATTCAAGCACCCTGTGTCCAGAAATGCCCCTAGTTAGATGCACATGGCTTGCCCACCCGCAACATTAGATATGAGATGATTATAGCGAACTCGGCACTACGCGCCTCGTTGGCTATCTATATCATCTCATATCCAACGCGCGCTCATGGAATAATTGTTAATTAATTGTCCATACATGTAAATCCTCATAGCTATGTGCGAATATTGATATATCGAACATGGCCTATTAAAGTCACAAAGTGTCCTCCAAATGTTGCTCCTCAAGGAAAGATAAACTGCTGCATTTACCCTCAGTGAAAAATAATACTAACCTTCATCCTTACCTTATTGTTGGTGGCAAAGACATAGACTTAAAGGGACACTTCTCGTGGGATGTCAACATTGGGCATGTATCTAATTAGGTGCATAAGTGAACTCTTTGACCAACCCTTCCGAACAGGATAGTTTGAAAAGGACGTTTTTCTACCAGCAAATAGATAGG